>NC_035435.2:9941542-10241542 GCF_002127325.2 Helianthus annuus
TTTTGTGCATTAATCGACTTTCTCCATCTTTCTATCTTCAAAAACTTGGATTCATCCATGAAATCACCAAGATCTAGGTGCTTCTTGGGGTGATGTCACCATGTGTTCTCATAGAACACTAAGTTTTGACATTCATTTCCACCCATGAAATAGCTAGATCTAAAACCGATTTTCCACCATAAAATAACCTAAAAATCTTCCAACAAGATCTTAAAATTTCAGCGGGGAAAAGGATTGGCAAGATGGGTGTTTTCATCTATCTTTCAACCTCTTTTTACACCTCAAAAAGGTGAAAAACGAGGACTTGAACCGATGTACAAATCAATCTAACAAAACACATGGTTCAAGATCGGGTTCTACCCGAGAGATATACCGCATTCGGGTTTAGACGTTAAAACTTAAGTTCCAAACCGCCTCTGGCCGAGCTTGGTGATTCCTGCTCGAGTCAAGTAGACTAAGTAGGGACTTCAGCTTTGTGGTTCAACTCGTAGTCAAAATATCTCTAAAACATCAACAATTAACGGGAATAACCAAGTGTTAAGTGAAAGGTTAACCGAATCGAGAAGCTGGCCGAACGGCTAGGCTGTTCGATCGAACAGCCCAACCGAACGACTATGCCAGCCGATCGACTAGACTAACCGATCGACTAGCACTTAGTCCCACAAACTCATGAGGTGTAATATTGACAGAGTTCTATTCGATCGATCGAGCCACTCGATTGTAATCATTACTACTCGAATCATGAGATACTACACTTCAAAACACTTAGACTTTTCGAAACATTGGAATGTCACCCGATCGAGCATGCCAACCGATCGAGTGACATATTTGAAAACAATGAAGTGCTAGCCGATCGGTTGGGCCAACCGATCGAACAGCTGTTCGATCGGCCAACTTGAAAGGTAGTACAAACCATCATACACAAACACATCCTTCACATCAAAGGAAGAAACAATCCACTTGAAGGAACCAGCCGATCGAGCCAGCCGGCCGATCGAATGGATGTTCGAACGGACTTTCAAACCAATCGAACAGCCCACTCGATCGAACTGCTGTCCGATCGAATGGCCTACTCGATCCAAGTACATTGTTTACTTTTTCCGCGTTACTCATCGTTGTGTTATCGAACTATTCAGGCTAACCTATTCTCAGTGCTCCTTTCAATCCACAACCAACCACTGTGAGTATACTCGATCCCTTTTTGCTTTCAGCACTTTTGGGTGTTACATACGTAATCTATCAAATTCACAAACAACACAAACTATTTGAACGCTAACCTATTTGCATGTATTACTTGTCTAAATGATTGCTGTTTATTATGTTTACACGTGGAGTGCTATCTACCTGCTTTAGCAACATAGTACTATAGTTTGGACTCAGCGCCCGTTCACACGGGGGTTGCTAAGGACAATTACTTGCATGGATTACAGTGGTAATCATGTATTGCGAACTGTCTCGGACAGTCAACTTGAAGTCGTTGGTATCGATGGTCCCATGTTGATAATTTACATGCATCGTTTGCCCTTGTGTACGTGCTTGGTTATGCGTAAACTTTCGAACTTTATATGCTATATCAAACTTGTGTACTCACCTTTACATTATATGTATTGACTTTTACTTTAACGTATGTGACAGGTGTTTAAGCTGCTAGCGTGCTAGGGAAGCGAGGCAATAATAAGCTTCTAGGAGCTTGTGACCTTAGGACAGTGTCCACATACCTGCTCCAGGGCCATAATTATCTGTAGATCTTGTACTGGCACCTGTAGTCAGTAAGATCTACCGTTAGCTGTCTAGAAGACTTAAAACAATATTTAAATTCGGTCTGTAATAATTAAACTTGAGTTGTCGGAACAGTTCCCATATTGTTTAGTTGATTTCTATGATAACTTGTTATTATTTGGGACACGGTATGGGACGTGTTATATAACTGAATTGTATGATAGTTGTTGTGGAAACTTCTGAACAATCTGTTTCGCTCAGTGCCGCGCCCCGATGATTCCGCCATCGGTTGGGGTGTGACATGTCATATAAGACAAAAGACAGTGGTGGTCTATGACTCCCTGTCAGAAAGGGTAAAAGGACTACGGTTCAAACCTTCATACCTTGATTCTCTGTAATCTCGGCTAATATTATAAAAACGTCCTCGTGACTAGGCTTTTGTGCCAATAACAATATTATTTGTAATTAGGATAAGTATGTTCAAATCCTAAATAAAAGTGAGTAACAAATTAACCAGATATGGTCTCTGTTTCCATGGTTAATGAATTGCCATAAAAGACAATTCCATAATAAACTCCTAAATAAAATTTTCGTTATCTTCTGTAACAGATTCAAGTTACCATGGCTGATCCTAGTGGAGAAAATAGCCACTCGAAGGAAGACGAATATGATAACGCCTAAGTTCATCTGACGGGCGCAGAGTTGAAAGCTCTTGTCGATAACACTGTCAAGGCAGCTCTGGATTGACAGTATGAGGAATATACTGAATCTCGGAGCCGAACTATATCCAAACCACACTCAAAGCCGAAAACCCACACAAAATCCCACAGCAAACCGCTGTCCAAGCCTAAAAAGGACGATGATAATCACTCGTCCAATGAAAACAGTGTCCTTCAAGAAAGAGTATATACTGACGCATCTCGCGCCAGAGGCTGCACCTACAAGTACTTTGTATCATGCAAACCCCGAGACTTCACTGGGGAGAAAGGAGCGGTCGATTGTATGACGTGGCTTGACGAGATGGACACCGTGGTGGACATCAGCGGCTGTGCAGAAAGAGACGTGGTAAAGTTTGTGTCTCAATCATTCAAGGGCGAGGCCCTGGCTTGGTGGAGGTCGTTGGTTCAGGCCTCGGGAAAGGCTGTTCTATACAGCATGACATGGGAGGAATTCGTTTCTCTCATCAAGGAGAATTACTGCCCTCAACATGAGGTGGAAAAGATAGAATCTGACTTCCTGTCATTGGTGATGACAAACCTTGACTGCCAAGCTTACCTAGCGAGCTTCAACACGATGTCCCGGTTTGTTCCATATCTGGTAACCCCGGAGCCAAAAAGAATCGCTCGTTTCATCGGTGGGTTAGCCCCCGAAATAAAGGCAAGCGTGAAGGCCTCTCGGCTAGCGACCTTTCGATCTGTAGCCGATATATCTTTGTCCCTTACTCTGGATGCGGTCCGACAAAGGTCGCTAAGGAACAAAGAAGCTGAAAAGAGAAAGCGTGAAGATGAAACTTCACGGAGGTCGAGCAAGAAACACCGTGGAAACGGTGATAACAAGAGGGGGTCGGAGTCAAGGAAGGATGGGCAACAGTCTGGTGAGAAGCCCAAGTGCAAGACTTGCAAGAGACATCACTTTGGAAAGTGTAGGCTCGAATCAAACTCGCAGACTCAGTCAAAGTTGTATGCTTGCGGGTTGTGCAAGTCCAAGGACCACAAGACCGTGGACTGCAAGAAGATAAAAGATGCAACTTGCTATAACTGCAACGAGAAAGGGCACATTAAAAGCAACTGCCCTAAATATGCCAAGAAGCCTGAAGAGGTCAAGAAGAACAATGCTAGAGTCTTCAGGATGGAGGCGAAAGAAGCAGTGCTGGATGATAACGTGATCACAGGTACTTTTCTCGTAAATGATATCTTTGCAAGAGTACTTTTTGATTCGGGCGCTGATAAGTCTTTCGTAGATCATAAATTTTGCAAATTGTTGAATATACTTGTCAAAACCTTAAATGTAAATTACGAGGTAGAGCTAGCAGATGGCACCATAGAAACCGTCTCCACTGTGTTAGATGGATGTGTGATATCCATTAAGAACCACTCTTTTCCTCTATCTCTACTTCCCTTTAAATTGGCCGGTTTTGACTTAGTGTTGGGTATGGACTGGTTACCTCACAACCAGGCCCAAATCTTCTGCAACAGAAAACAAGTGGTGATAAAGACTCCGTCTGGTGAATCGCTTACCATTCGGGGGGATACCCAGTACGGATTGCCTGAGCAAGTGACTATGCTCAAGGCTTCTAAATGTCTAAAGAAAGGTTGTGTCATCTACATGGCACAGGTGATTATTGAAGAGCCTAAACCGAAGATTGAAGACATTCCCGTCATTTCGGAGTATCCAGAAGTTTTCCCTGAAGATCTACATGGGTTGCCACCAGATAGGCAAGTGGAATTCAGGATTGATATCATCCCTGGAGCCGCACCTATTGCTAGAGCACCTTACAGGCTAGCACCAACCGAAATGAAAGAGTTGAGGACCCAGCTGGATGAACTGCTAGCTAAAGGTTTCATCAAACCTAGTTCGTCTCCCTGGGGAGTACCTGTCCTGTTTGTTAAGAAGAAGGACGGATCGATGCGTCTGTGCATCGATTATCGCGAGCTTAATAAGGTCACAATAAAGAATAAATATCCTTCGCCGAGGATCGACGATTTGTTCGATCAGCTACAAGGGGCAAGTTATTTTTCAAAGATTGACTTGAGGTCAGGCTACCATCAACTGAAAGTCAGAGATGAAGACGTACATAAAACCACATTTAGGACTCGTTACGGTCACTACGAGTTCCTAGTGATGCCTTTTGGGCTCACAAATGCACCGGCTGCGTTCATGAATCTCATGAATCGCGTCTGCAAGCCGTACTTGGACAAATTCGTCATCGTTTTCATCGACGACATTCTTATATACTCGAAGAACCGAGCTGACCATGAGAAACACCTTCGCTGTATTCTCAAACTTCTACATCATGAGAAACTCTATGCCAAATTCTCCAAGTGCGAATTCTGGCTACGAGAAGTCCAATTCTTAGGACACGTTGTCAGCGAGCGTGGTATCCAGGTGGATCCCGCTAAAGTAGAAGCAGTAATGAATTGGCAAGAGCCAAGGACGCCTACAGAGATTCGTAGCTTCCTGGGGTTAGCAGGATACTACAGGCGATTCATTGAAAATTTTTCGAGGATTGCTGCGCCCTTAACTTCCCTGACCAAGAAGAAGATAAAATTTGTTTGGGGCCCTAAGCAACAAGAGTCCTTTGATATTCTAAAGCAAAAGCTGAGCAACGCTCCTGTGCTGACACTACCGGAAGGTACCGAGGAGTTCGTAGTTTACTGCGACGCATCACACACTGGCATGGGATGTGTGCTCATGCAGAAAGGCAAGGTTATTGCCTATGCTTCGAGACAGTTAAAGGTGCACGAGAAGAATTACACCACCCATGACTTGGAGCTGAGTGCCGTTGTGTTCGCACTAAAACTGTGGAGGCATTACCTGTATGGTATCAAGTTTGTGATCTATTCGGATCACAAGAGCCTTCAACACCTGTTTAATCAGAAGGAGTTAAACATGAGGCAACACCGTTGGATGGAGACGTTAAATGATTATGATTGTGAAATCAGATATCATCCCGGCAAGGCGAATGTAGTCGCTGATGCCTTAAGTAGAAAGGAAAGGGTGAAACCCATCCGGATCAATGCCAAGAACATTGAAGTGAAGAATAATTTGATTGAAAGGTTGTTAGCTGCACAGCGAGAAGCTGTGTTGGAAACTAACTATCCTAAAGAGAAGTTAGGAGTAACGGAGGAGCAGTTAACTCTTAGCAAGGACGGAATTTTACGATTGAATGGATGAATATGGGTTCCGGTTTATGGAGGACTACGAGATGTTATCCTCCAGGAAGCCCATAGTTCCAAATATTCTGTTCACCCGTGAGCTGATAAGATGTATCAGGATTTAAAGGCAAATTATTGGTGGATAGGCTTGAAAAAGTCTGTAGCCGCCTATGTAGCAAAATGCTTAACTTGTGCGCAAGTCAAGCCTGAGCATCAAAAGCCATCTGGCTTGCTACAACAGCCTGAACTTCCTGAATGGAAGTGGGAATGTGTAACTATGGATTTTATTACCAAGTTACCCAAGACGAGGAAAAGAAATGACACAATATGGGTTATAGTCGATAGACTGACTAAGTCAGCTCATTTCTTACCCATCAAGGAGACTTATAGCTCCGATATGTTAGCCCAGTTATACGTTGATAAGATTGTAGCCTTGCATGGCATACCTGTGTCTATTATCTCCAACAGAGATACTAGATACACGTCTCATTTCTGGAAAAGTTTCCAGCAATCTTTAGGCACACGTTTGAATTTTAGTACGGCTTACCATCCTTAGACAGACGGTCAGAGTGAGCGTACCATTCAGACGTTGGAAGACATGCTGCGTGCATGTGCTATCGATTTAGGTGGTAGTTGGGATAAGAACCTACCACTAATCGAATTCTCTTACAACAATAGCTACCATACCAGCATTAAGGTTGCGCCTTTCGAGGCATTATACGGTAGAAAGTGTAGATCGCCTGTTTATTGGGCGGAAGTTGGAGATGTCCAATTGTCTGGACCAGAGATAGTTTTCGAAACGACGGACAAGATTGTCCAGATTCGAGACCGTCTCAAAGCTGCCCGAAATAGGCAGAAGAGTTACGCGGATCCAAAGCGTAAAGATTTTCACTTCGACGTAGGTGAAAAAGTGTTACTTAAGGTATCACCCTGGAAGGGGGTGATGCGTTTCGGTAAGAAAGGCAAACTAAGCCCGAGATACGTAGGACCTTTCGAGGTTATCGAAGGGGGCGCTTAGAGCGAGTTTAACCTAATCAGAACGATAGTATAACGATAAGCGACGCGTAAAATGGTGCAAAGTGTCAAAGGATCGGACGGTAATCCGATCGGGTGGCAATCCGATCGGGTGGCCGGTCGATCGGATGACAATCCGTTCGGGTGGTCACCCGATCGGGTGGCCACTCGATTGGATTGTCATCTCGTTTGGGATGGATGTGTTTGTGTATGATGGTTTGACTTTTGAAGTTTTTGTTGTAGCATTTTTAAAAACAGAGAAGTATCTCCACCCTTCAGGTCGGTCGATCGAATGGTCGTTCGATCGGGCGGCGATGGGATTGGCGAGGCTTCTCAGTTTGAGAACAAATTCACCGCAGGACGGTCACTCGATCGAATGACTATCCGATCGGGTGGCAATCCGTATGCATTGAACATGTTGAAAATTTTTTAAGTGTTGAAGTTCAAAACATCACACAGTCGGGTGGTAATCTGATCGGGTGGTAATCCGATCGGACGACAATCTGTTTGTAACACCTCGAAATTTTGTGTCCAATAATGTGTTAACACGTGTCATGAGTTTACACGTGGCATTAAATATTAAATAAAGGACTAAAGTTGACAAACCTTGAAAGTATGTAAATTCGAGGGTTATAAATGTCAACAAAGGGTAAATATGCTGTATAGTAACCCTAAACGATGCTCGTACCTTCAAACGAATAAATCATGGATCGTACGGAGCGAAACGCGGAAGAAAGTGAGAGATTACAAGCTACAGGGGTTAATTGTGTCAACATGTTTAATTAATATCTCTGAGTGACCCTTTGACGAACCCGAGGCTTTGTAACAGTAAAATACGCTCACTAGAATGTACTATATAAATTTCGCGAAGTTCCGTTTTAAAACGAGAAAGTTATGATCAAATTCGTAAGAGAGGGGTTAAAAGCGTCAACAATAAAAGTTAAGGCTTTCCGGATAATAATTAAACTAACTGGGGACTTAACAGTGCGGGTAAAAGGCACGAGGCCCTTAACGGTAAATAATCGAGGGCCAAATCGCAAAGTTACCCCTTCAAAACCGAAAGGTTAGGTTATTAATTACCAAAGATTTGGTTAATGATTACAAAAGATTTAGAAATCTTGAAAATCAAGTCTAATGCGGGTCGCGTTAAGGTTATGCATGAGTTGATGCGGGCCGCGAGCCACCTGCAGATATGCGTTCTGACTTAAGGATTCAGGCGGCCCGCGTACAAGTTGCCTGATCTCTCATGCGGGCCGCGTACAAGTCCCAGATGCAGAAACTTTGGACAGACTTGTTGTTTGAAGTTGTGAACGATCATTTGAGCAATAAATGAAGCATGGGCGCCCTCTACATGACCCTAGCACCCAGGGCCACCTGCTGAACATCCATGCTCCATGGTAGGGTGATGTGCAATGATCTTAAGCCCATTTTTTCACTATAAAAGGCAAGGCATTGTGCACAATTGAATCACACCTCAAAACCTGCCTTCTGATCATTCTTGGAGCTCTCAAGCATTCCTCTATCATTCTTAGTCGTGCACCAAGCTTCTGTAAGTTGCCTAACCCTTTGTGGTTTCGTTTTTCCATAGTTTTAGCTTAAAAGTCAATCCGTCGTAAATAACGATTGACTTGGCGTTAAATCACGAATGGTCCAGTGATTTGTCGAATCAAAGATAGTTATAAGATGGTAATCATGTGGGCATTAAACCCCTAAAAGGGCACCCTCTGATTCCCACTCTAACTAGTTCAAATATCGAGTCAAACGTGCTTAGAAAAAGTCAACAGAAATGTCATTTTGCGATTTCTTGCATAATCTGTAATGTAGATGATATGTAACCTGTTTGAACACTCATAAAACATGATAATAAGTAAATAAACTTGTCTAAGCTTGTTTGATCCGACCATTTATTGTTTTGACCCGGTTCGGAGCCGAAAGTCGCAAAAGTTTGACTTTTGCATTGACCACAGTTCTGACCCGTTAAAGTTTGATATAGATATGCCTTAGGACTCTCTTAGGACCAGGTTACATGATGGTATAACCCTCTGTGACCGGTTCATTGTTTGTCCGAGTCTTTTACACATTTCCGTTAAATGCTTAAAAGTTGATCGTAACGCCCTTTTTAAATTGAAACGAGAAATTCGGACGTGTGAAAGGATCATAACCTTGGTTACTGATTTCTAAGCATGTCCCTAAAATTTCACGTCATTCCGAGGTCCAGAATATGAGTTATGCTAAATAGCGCAAATTGCGAAACTTTAGTAAATAAATCAATTAGAATAACGCCTATCTAATCCCGGATTTCGACACCAAACCTTTTACTCACTGATGTAAAATAATAATTTGGGATTTTTAAAGATTTTTAATTATTTTTAACCTGCTCATAACCTGCGGTTATGGCAACGGTTCGGTAAATACCGAATATGCCCTTTTCGGCCATAATTTGAGTTCTACAAGGTCTTTTAACCCGATTCCAGTTGCTACTGATTTTAAATAATAAATAAAGTATTTTATACTTTATAAATTGTTCAAGAAACTCAGATTTCCTGTAGAACTCAGAAACTTCTTTTATAATCTTTAAAAAGACCGAAATACCCCTACGGGGCATATTATGAACTTAAACTCGTTACGAGCATTATGAAAGGTATCCTACTGATACCACAACCTCTTTAGGACATATTGACTTAGGAAACCAGTGTAGGACTCTATCGGTTACCCGTTGCGCCTTTTGCGCGCACGGTTCGGCCTATGTAACTAGTTTACATAAATTAGCCGAAACGGGTCAAACCACATTGTTTTGACCCCAAAATCCAGTGTATGATTATCATACCCATATAAAACAAGTCCTCAAATTTGTTGGGTCAAAATCACACTCCGTTCACGGTTGTCGCCTTTCACGCGATTAAACTGTAACTATACTTTGAAACTGACCGGTCTAAGCTACGGCTAAATTAAAGACCCGTTAGGATTCTAATAGGTTAAATTAAACCTTCGTTCCAGATTAGGGGACCAGTAAAAGCTATCTGCAATTTATTTCAATTTAAGGAATTATACTTGCAAAGGTAAATACTTTTAACTTATTTTCCGTTATACGGGCTTGGGTTACGGTATTTAAAATACCGCTTGGTCGGGCAATTGACCCCAACTCATTAGTAGTTGAATGTATTTACCAGTGTAAACTGATGTATTTTCCCCAAAAAGACTAAATGCAGGTACTATGCGTAATTGGCTGAGATTTCTCCTTAGCATCACTAGAAGTCTCGCAAGCTTAAGATGCCTGAAGTCTGTTGAACAATACTTTTGTTATTTCTATTTGATCCCCTGTGGATTATTATTTCAACAATGGTGATACATTGATATTACACTTAATGTTGAAATATATTATCTTTATGCTTCCGCTGTGCATTCAATTATATTGTGTGGTTTGACTATAATGTTGCCAACTACGTCACGGTAATCCCCCACCGGGCCCACCGGTGAGACACGTGGAATTCGGGGTGTGACATTGTTCGATGTTCAAAACCTCAAATGTTGAAAATAAAAGTTAAGTGTGGGATCCAAGGTGCAAGCCGATCGGGTGGCTGTCCGTCGGGTGGCAATCCGATCGGACGACAATCCGTCCCAGTCGACCTGATAGTCTTTTTACTTGGTTGTTTTGATAGTTTGCATTTTCTCGAGATTATACGATAACGTGTCAAACAACAGAAACCTCGTCAAGACTTAATGACTTGATCGGATAGGAACCACCCTAGTCTAACCAGTTAACTGTTCGAGATGGTGTTTCATGTTTAACCCGAACTCAATAATCTCTTGGATAGAATCCAGATCTTGAACCAACGCATCACTAAGAAGGAGTAGAAGATTAGAAAAAGCTCTGATTCTATCGGTTTTGCGTGCATTGAGTGTAAAAGAGTTGTAAGAAAGTTGGAAAACCATCTTTCAATCCTTTTCACCATGAATATGTTCAGATCTATGAAAGATCTTTGTTTATTCATGTGGAAATCGTTCAGATCTAAGTTGTTCTTAGTGGATTGAAGCCAAAACATGAAGTTCATACGAACTCCATGATGACATCATCATAGAACACCTCAAATCTAGTGATTTCACGGTTAAAAGTTAAGATTCAAAAGATAGAAAGGTGTAGGAGTGCGTGTAGATCAAGAAAGTACAAGATTTAGGTTAAAAACTTACAATAATCGCGAGAAATCAGAAGAAAAGTAGGCTAGAGCGAGTTCGGTCGAGTGAGAGCTGTTAACATCAAGTGATGTGACATATGGGGGTATTTATAGGGTTTCCATAAAAGGAAAGTGGGGGAAAGGTTGGTCGATCGGGTGGCAACCCGATCGAGTGGCAGCTCGATCGAGTGGCAACTTGATCGGGTGGCACCTCGATCGGTTTGCAACTCGATCGGTTGGTCACTCGATCGGCCGGCCACTCGATTCGAGTGTTCGGCGCGACGAGTTTGGCTGTTTCGATTCGCGTGTTGAGCGTTGCGATTCGATAGAGTTTCCCTTTCAAATTAATTTTAATCCCAACTACTATATCTAACATACAATCATCATAATTAACTTGCGTTTAGCGTTTGCGATTCGATTGCGATAGCATTACGATTGCGTTTCAATTAATCACCACCACATAAACATAAATAAACATGCACAAGTAACACACAAAAGGCACACACACATAAAACAATAACCAGAACGCGTAATTCGAGTTGCGAGTGCGATAGCGATAATTAATAAAGCGATAAAACATGCGATAAATATCGATTAAACCTCGATTATTAACAAGTACTCCACATAATACAACTAACGTAAAAGCAAAAATAGACTATCTACAAGTCAAAGAAGTCAAAACAGGAATTGAATAAGGAGTGACAGATCGCAATTAGCAATCTTGTCTCCCTTTGACTTCATTCTTGACTTTGACTTTGACTTCCGAAACACGGGGTGTTACAGCCTCCCCTACTTAAGGGAATTCCGTCCCGCAATTAAGCCGAAGCCGTAACAAACAACTGCGGGTACTTCGCCTTCATGTCGCTTTCGAGTTCCCAAGTGAACTCTGCGCCTCGTTTGCCTTCCCAGCGAACCTTCACAATGGGAATGCGCAAGTAGGGTTATGCAACGGTTCAGAACCGGACCGAACCGAAGCGCACCGGAACCAAACCAGAACCGTTAATTGCTAAATTTAAGAATTGGAACCGAACCATATTATAACGGTTCTGGTTCGGTTCCGAACCGGTTAAACGGTTCTCGTGTAAACGGTTCTCGCAGGAACCGGTTGACAATTAAATCGTAAAATTAACAATTCAATAAAAACGAATCAAACCATTTAAAACATTAACTAAGATTTGCAACATTCAAAGTTCAAACCAACCAAAATTAAAGTAGCAAAGCAACAATAAAAAATTTCAAGCCATAAAACAAACTCTAAATAAAACTATTACAACCATCGTGTTAACAATTAAAACAAACATCTTCAAACTTCATTCAATCTTCATACTCTCAATCTTCTCATAAGCATCTAAATGAAACCAAGTGTTAGCAATTAAAAAAAATAAACGAATAATGCATCTACTGTATTTGGTTCACCTGAATAGATTGATCAGTAATGCATCTACTGTATTTACCAAGCGATACACTATTTATATACATATTTACAATTTGATCAACATTGATTTGATTATTTTTGTTCAGTTTTTATTTTCACATACAGAAAACTATATGTATCAGAAAGCAAATATCTAAAAAGAAAATATATGCAATCATCAAAAAAGGTCATGTAGAATAGCGTACCTGTATTTGCAGGGTGTTGATGGAGATGAACCTGTTTGATAGCAATTAGGGTTAGGGTTGAGAGATGTAGAAGAATTAGAAGATGAAAGATGAGATTGTGGAATGAATATAAGAGGAGGGAATAAGAATTAGAATGGTCGTATGATGTTGAAAAGCCCATTAATAAAATAGGGTTTTAAATATTTATAATCCCAACTGATTCTAGTGGATCTTTAACCGGAACCGTGGTTTTAACCGGAACCGAACCGGGAACCGTTTTTACCCAAATTTAAGAACCGGAACCGGACCCTATATACAAAAATACGGTTTGGATCTAGTGGTTCCGGTTCGGTTCTGACGGTTCTTAACCGTATACTGCTCAGCCCTATGCGCGAGCGTCTGAGCTGCTTGGTTTGGCAATCCATGATTTCGACAGGCTTCTCCACGAAGTGTAGTGTTTCGTTTACTTGGAGATCATCAAGAGGTACATACAAATCATTCTCAGCCAGGAACTTTCTGAGGTTTGAAACATTGAAAGTCGGGTGAACGTTGCTAAGTTCCTCCGGTAGTTCGAGTCTGTAGGCCACTTTCCCTATCCTTTCCAGAATCTTAAAGGGTCCAACATATCGAGCGCGAGCTTTCCTTTCTTGCCGAATCTGACCACACCCTTCCAAGGCGATACCTTTAGGAGTACATGGTCGCCAACGTCAAATTCAAGGGGCTTGCGTCGTCTATCGCCGTAACTTTTCTGACGACTCCGAGCTTTCAGCAGATTGTCTCGAAATTGGAGGATTTTGTCAGTCATTTCTTGTAATAGCTCAGGACCAGTTAATTGCGAGTGCTCGATCTCGTGCCATACAATAGGCGATCGACATTTTCTTCCGTATAATGCCTCAAACGGTGCCATTTGAATGCTGGAATGATAACTGTTATTATACGAGAATTCGACTAAAGGCAGGTAAGTGATGTGTGTAAAATGCAACATATAAATCACATCAATTAAGGCATAAAACTAACCTTTTTGAGTACTAATGTTGGAAAAATAGTGTTTTTGTCTTCCTTTTGCATTTTCAGGATTAAATGAGCTCAAAATCACAAAAGAAGAAAAAAGACAACTAATTCTAGCATAAATACAAGAAAAGGAACAAAAGTAGACTGCCCGGACCCTCAACGGCACCTCCCAAGGCAAAGGAGAAGAAACAGAGTCTGAACACGCCCCGTGTCCAGCGAACACGGGGGCGTGCCCAGGAAGCAGCAGAAAAGACAAACCAGTAGAAGCTTCCATTGCCCACCACGGGGCCGTGTCCAGCGGGCACGGGGGCGTGGTGAAAGTACAGCAGGCGCATTAATTGTAATTCGCAATTACAATTAATGAAGAGAGAGAATGTCAGACGGGCACGGGGCCGTGTCCAGCGGACACGGGGCCGTGTCCAGCCTTCTGTTCAGCCTATAAATAGAGGAGCTTGGCTTCATTCTCTCTCATCCCTTGGCACACCACCTCTCTCACACTTCATCCACCACCCACCACCACCATAACACCATCATCCACCACCATCATCCATTGTCCATCGTAGAGTGTGTGAGTCGTCTCGGGATCCAAGATTGATAGTAAGAGTTCTTGACAATCAAGGCCATGTTTGCCTAAGTCTCTTACATCACTTGGTGAAGACAAGTGTTTAGTATAATACTTTTTATTTTTAATCTTTTGCACTTTTTATTTGGTTTAGTATTAATGACTTTAATAACTAGTTACTTATGTTGAAGGTGATCTTTCCTTATCGTTTGTCCGTGGTGTCTTGGCATTATTTTACTGTCTATATAAAATAAAAGATTTTCACCATTCATATCTCCACGGTCTATATGGAGGTATGTTGGCTACCTGGTCGGGGGTTAAGGGAACGGTTTGGTAAGGGTCTTGCCCTTGTTCAGCGTTTAGAGGTCCTGCTTGGGACCTGGGTCAATTTTAGTAGGATCTCCTTCAATGCCCATAGGTATTGGATGGCGGGGATCCAAACTCTTTGACCCCCTCATAAGTTAACTACTATTAATACTATAACCCGGCTATTTAGGACTGTATCCCTGCTGACTCAGACTACTTAGCCGAGGGTAACGTCACCGCCAAAAGCGGGGCCTACCACAATTTGCATTAATAACTTAATTCATTATCTTTCAATAATCCGACCTTTTAGGATTGTATCCTTGCTGACTCAAACTACTGGGTTGAGGGTAACGTCGCCTTCAAAAGAGGGGCCTACTACAATAACTAAGATAATCTCTTAAACAAGTGCAAAAGTGCGAAAATAATCAAAGGTTATACTAATACACGTGTCGGATCCAAGTGATTCATCTTGTCTATCTGTTTTTATTTTATTTTATTTTTCAGCATTTAGTTAGTTTTTATTTTTCTTAGTTTAAAACATTTTTCTCACTTTTTGATTTGGTTAGACGTTGAGGATAAACCGGTATTAAAAGCTCTTGTGTCCTTGGACGACCTCGGTATCTTACCAACCCTATACTACGTCCACGATGGGTGCACTTGCCCATATGTGTGTTTAGTGTTAGTAAATATCGTGTTTTATAAATTTAAAACTTGGTTAAAAGTGTAAAAAGGGGCTTAAATATATATCTAAATTATATACACACCGACACGCATCAAGTTTTTGGCACCGTTGCCGGGGACACAAGGATTTTAAGAAAGCTTAAAATCGACGGCCTAATTAGTTTTTCAAAACCTTTTCAAAACGCGCGCACATTTTTCTGCATTTTAGTTTAGTTTGCATTTACAGTAGCCTGAACACGGGGCCGTGCTCACTGAACACGCCCCCGTGCTGCATATTTTTAGAGTAGATACCCAGATACAGAGTCTGAACACGGGGCCGTGTCCACTGAACACGCCCCCGTGCTCAACGTGACCAGTAACTTTAATTAAAACGCCCAGATACAGACCCTGAACACGGGGCCGTGTTCACTCAACACGGGGCCGTGTCCAGCTTCTGTTTCCGTCTTATTTTTGTTTTCTGGTCCCGAGACTCAGTTGTGGTCTGTTGAGTGATTCTTATGGATCAATACTCAACAGGTTACAACTACACCTATGATGAGGATGATTATAGGGGTAATTATTGCACTAATTGTCGTAACGCACGCTCGGTTCAATATAATAACTCATATCAACCATCCAATTCATACAACTACTATGAGGAGCCCAGGTACGAGCCATCAGCTTCATACACATCCTATGAAGACCAAAGGTATGAACCTCCTTCCTCATACTCATATTTTGATGAACCAAGGTATGAGCCTTCATACTCATACTTTGAAGACTCAAGATATGAGCCACCACCTTCATACTCTTATTATGAGGAACCATGGCGTGAACAACCCACCTCATATGAGTACTATGAAGAACGAAGTTTCGACCCTTATCCATCATATACTTATAATGAAGAACAATGGTGTGAACCATCTACTCCATATGAGAATTATGAGGAACCAAGGATCGAACAACCGGATTCAAGCTTTGAGGATCCAAATTCTTTTTCTCTCACCGAAGTAACTAATAGGATATTAGAACAACTTAAAACTATCGAACGTTATATAAAAGAATCTCGCGCAAGGGAAGAGGAATCCCACGCAAGAGAAGAGTTAAAAAGTAATAATAACGTAGAGATAGTTGAAAGTATAAAAATGGAAGAACAAGAAAGTGAAAAACCGACACATGAGTTAAACAATGAAAAAGGTGACTCTGATAATGCTAAAATTCAAGAAGAGTCTAATTTTGAAAAAATTAATCTCTTGTCACCTACTTTCGAAAATCATTGTTTAATAACCCCTCATGCTAAGTTTTTAAAAGAGTTAAACACTAGTGCTAAAATCAAAGACTTAGTAAGTGTTAAGTTAACTAATGATCAAACCTCGCTAATAAAAGAAGATCCTTTTGAAATTAACATTACACCGGTTCCATGTTTCTTTCAAAATTCCTTTATTAGTAATATCACCATTGATAAAGATCTTTGTGTTAACATAATGCCTAACTACATTTTTGAAAAAATAAGTGTTAGTGATTTTACTCCACTTCAAATTCCCATTTTTCTATCCGATCGAAAAGTAATGAAATCAATCGGTGTAGTTGAAGATGTTTTGGTTCAAACAAATCAATTGGTAATCCCAACCGACTTCGTCATCCTTGATGACGCCCCCTTAGTCTTGGGAAAACCTTTTGTACAAACTCATAAAGCTTTGAAAAACCGGAAATTCAACAATCTACCTCTTCAATTAGGGGCATTCAAAAGGAGCATAGATCTTGAGCGTTCAATGAAATATCCTTTTGGCAACAATGACCCCCTAATTGAAGATGATGCTGAACCACCCGATACAACCAACGAAGAAGACCACTTTGTCGAAGAAGAGATAGCCATAGAACAAACCTTTAAGATTCTTAATCTAGATGAGCCACAAAATAAGGTGTCTTCTAAAGACTCACCCATCGAGCTCAAAGAACTTCCTAAAGGTTTGGAATATGCTTTTCTAGGCAAAGATGGTAGTTTACCTGTAATTATTTCATCTAAATTAAGTAACGTAGAAAAAGAGAAATTAGTTAACCTACTTAAAAAACACAAAAACGCGATCGCTTGGAAGCTTGTAGATATTAAAGGAATAAGCCCTTCCATGTGCACACACAAAATTTTAATGAACGATGACTACAAAACGGTAATTCAACCACAACGAAGAGTAAACCCCAATGTTCAAGAAGCGGTTAAGAATGAAGTCATCAAACTATTCGACGCCGGACTAATCTACCCTATCTCCGATAGCCCGTGGGTAAGTCCCGTTCAAGTAGTCCCAAAGAAAGGAGGTATGACGGTAATAACTAACGAGAAAAATGAATTAACACCAACAAGAACTGTCACAGGATGGAGAGTTTGTATAGATTATAGGCGATTAAATGAAGCAACAAGGAAAGACCACTTTCCTTTACCCTTCATTGATCAAATGTTAGAAAGATTATCCGGTCATAAATTTTATTGTTTCTTAGATGGTTTTTCAGGTTACTTTCAAATACCGATAGCACCAGAAGACCAAGAGAAAACAACTTTCACATGTCCCTACAGAACTTTCGCATATCGACGCATGCCATTCGGTCTATGTAATGCACCTGCAACATTCCAACGTTGTATGGTAGCCATTTTCCATGATATGATCGAAAAGACAATGGAAGTCTTCATGGATGACTTTTCCATCTTTGGAGACTCATATGACCAATGCCTCGATAATCTTGAACGAATGCTATCCCGATGTGAGGAAACTAACCTCGCCCTTAACTGGGAAAAATGCCATTTCATGGTAACAGAGGGAATAGTACTCGGTCACAAAATCTCTAGCGAAGGAATGGAAGTTGATCGAGCAAAAATAGAGACTATTTCTCGATTACCTCCTCCATCCTCCGTGCGAGCAATCAGAAGTTTCCTAGGACATGCCGGATTTTATAGAAGGTTTATCAAAGACTTTTCGAAAATCTCAAGGCCTCTAACAAAATTACTTGAAAAAGATGCACCCTTCATCTTTGACAAGGAATGCAATCAAGCATTTCTAACCCTCAAGGAAATGCTAGTCAATGCACCTATCATGATAGCGCCAGATTGGAAATTTCCTTTCGAAATCATGTGCGATGCAAGTGACTTTGCCGTTGGAGCAGTCTTAGGACAAAGAAAAGAAAAGCATTTCCACCCAATTTATTATGCTAGTAAAACTCTTAATGACGCACAAGAAAATTATACAACTACAGAAAAAGAATTACTAGCAGTGGTATTTGCTTTTGATAAATTTCGTTCTTATCTTGTTCTTTCTAAAACAGTAGTCTATACAGACCATGCAGCCATCAGGTACCTCTTCAAGAAGCAAGACGCAAAACCCCGTTTGATCAGATGGATTCTACTCCTCCAAGAATTCGACATCGAAATCAAGGACAAAAGAGGAGCAGAAAACACTGCTGCAGATCATCTCTCGTGCTTAGAAGACCCAGCTTTGGAGACAACCAGAGACGAGCAAATCAACGAGAAATTTCCCACGGAATCCTTGGAAATGATGGAGAGTAGACAAGAGCCATGGTATGCCGACTACGCTAATTTCCTAGCTAGCGGTATAGTCACCAAAGGATGGCCACATCATCAAAGAAAGAAATTCTTTGCTGATGTAAAGCATTACTTTTGGGAAGACCCCTATCTTTTCAAAATGTGTGCTGACCAGCTCATCCGAAGGTGTGTCCATGGTAATGAAGCACGAAGAATTCTCCGTCATTGTCATGAAGGTCCATATGGAGGACATCATGGTGCAGCAAGTACCGCACGAAAGGTATTTGATTCGGGATTTTACTGGCCAACAATTTACAAGGATGCACAAAACCTTGTAAAGACATGTGATGCCTGCCAGAGATCAGGTAATATTTCTTCCAAAAACGAAATGCCTCAAAATGGCATTCTCGTCTGTGAAATTTTTGATGTGTGGGGACTCGATTTCATGGGACCGTTCCCACCTTCAAAGGGAAACAAATATATACTTGTGGCAGTCGATTACTTGTCTAAATGGGCGGAGGCCGAGGCTCTTCCAACAAATGATGGGAGAGTAGTGGTAAAATTCTTGAAAAAACTGTTTTCTCGCTTCGGGACACCAAAGGCTTTAATAAGTGATAGAGGTACCCATTTTTGCAATCATCAACTCGAAAAAATATTAACAAGGTATGGGGTCTATCACCGGGTCTCAACAGCATATCACCCTCAAACAAATGGGCAAGCCGAAGTGACTAATCGAGGTTTAAAACGAATACTTGAAAAAACCGTAGGAATAAATAAAAAAGAATGGGCCGACAAGTTAGACAACGCTTTATGGGCTTTTCGAACTGCTTATAAAACCACTATAGGCACAACCCCATATAAACTCGTCTATGGAAAAAGTTGTCACTTGCCAGTAGAAATAGCTCACAAGGCCTGCTGGGCAATAAAAAACGTAAACTTAGATTTGGAAAATGCCGGTAAAAATCGATTTTGTCAAATAAATGAATTAGACGAGCTAAGGAATTATGCATATTCTAACTCCGAGATTTATAAAGAAAGAATGAAAAATTTACATGATAAATATATTAAATCTAATGAATTTCGGGTTGGAGATCAAGTTCTATTGTTTAATTCACGACTTCGGTTATTTCCTGGTAAGCTAAAATCTAGGTGGTCAGGACCTTTTTCCATCACCCATGTTTTTCCACACGGTGCAGTAGAAATTAAAACTCGAAATGGGACACCATTTAAAGTCAATGGCCAACGGCTGAAACTCTACCGAGGATCCATTGAGGATGAGGAAGAGGAGATCTCACTTCAAACGGTTAACGAATAAACTCATACCCGACATGTTACAGGTAAGTGTACGTTTAAAAACCGGTAAATCTTCTAACCATTTTTCGGAAATAAGGGGCATGCACACGAGCACATATATAAAAAAAAAATTTCAAAAACGTTGCTCGGCACGGGGCCGTGTCGAGACAACTGTCGGGATAAAACCCTCTTTTCTTATCAGTTACACCATTCCACACGCCCCGTATAGCCGAAAACGCTCTGGTTTACGGCGATTTTCTGCAGTTTTTCAACGTCACCACCGAATCTAACAACGTCAAGGTATGATTCTATCCTCTTTAGTAGTTAGATTAGTTACTTGCATGTAGTTAAAACATCAAAAATTGGGGAAAAATCTAGGGTTCTTCATGTTCATCCGGATCGAACTCAAAATTTTTGATGAAATTTGTTAGTAGTAGTTTAGACTAGTATAGCAGGAAGTAAATAGACAAGTATTGTTGATAGATTTGTTCGATTTCCAACTAAAACCCCAAACCCTTGTTCTTGAACCGAAAAACACTAAATCGAAAGGGTAAACGGTTTGTTTTGGGAAAAACGACACTTAGGGTTTCATTTTCGGGGGAAACCGCTACTATTGGGCTAAAAATTTTCAGGTTTTCGAAACCGGGACGAAAAATGGAATTTTTGAGTTACAGACGCCTGGACACGGGGCCGTGTCCGCCGAACACGGGGCCGTGTCCAGCCCACTGTTTGCAGTTTCACTCTGATTTTCCTTGTTTCGTACTAACTTTTTATGTATTCTTTTCAGATGTCTAAATTCACAAGGTTTAACGCAAGTGAACTGGACGCTAGGGCACGATACGAGGTTCTACAAACAAGACCGGAAGAGTACCCAAGGCGGGCGTGTACCGACTTGCTAACCATGGTGAATCAACTTGACCGCTTCAATAACATTGTGAGGGGTCCACTGCATGTCGCATTGACCACCCGACTACGGTCGGTGCATCAATGCACGATGGAGTTCTACAGCACCTTCCTTTTCAACTCGAGATGTGACCCGTTTGACCATGATGCAGTCACATTCCGATGTGGAGGGACCACGTTCACAACCTCCATGGCACAGTTTGGAGCCATCATTGGGCTATATAGTGAAGAAGAAGCGGGGAATGAAGAGAATACTGGGGGATTACGAGACTTGGATGCAACTGAACGCCAAGCCGCATGGGCTCAAATAGGTGAAGGAATCTACAACCCGAGCAGCACCAAAAGCACCAAACTGAGGGACCCGCTATACCGATACATCCACAGGCTCCTATCGTACTCGCTGAACCAACGCCATGACAGTAGTGGCGTTGTTGGGTTGAAAGATTTGGTCGTCCTTCACTGCATCCACAACCAGAAGCCTCTCGATGTTCCATACCTCCTACTGCGAAACATGCACCTAAACCGCCTTGCTCATGCTCCTACACCGATCTTCTTCGGAGGATGGGTGTACCGTCTTTTCAAGCACTTCACGAATATCCCAAGGTCCTTCGAAAGGAGTCCATGGTCGGGACGGGTCGATTACCACATTTGCCGATCCATGAACATGCTTTATGAAGCGGAGGACGGGACGGTGAGCTTTCAGAGGACGCAAGGCTATGCATGGAACCCGCAGGAGGCTCTAGTTCTTCATGCACCACATCCCCATTTTCAGTACCCACCCCAAGGCGATCCGGGCCAATCCTCCTCTCAAGGAGGTGGTTTTCCTAACTTTCAAAGTTTACATGATCTTTTGCAGGAAAACCTCATGTGCACAAGGAACACCTACAATCTCGCCAACAACACACACCACCGGGTTGGAGCTATCGAACGCAACATTAACGATATACAAGATGATATCGGTAGCATCCGGGAGTACATGGCGAGGCATGGGGGTGGAGGTGATGGTAGTGATGAAGACATGGAGTAGGAGGCTTGAAGGAACAAGGGGCTAGTTGGTGATGAGCCCACAGGTTTAAGTGCCCTTCTATCTATCAAACAAATCATGGCCTGCGTGCCATTTGTCGAACAATTTACTTTCTCTAACTACTTTTTATCTTTGTTTTATTTTTACTTTATGTTTGGATGATGCTTGACGATGGTAATTTAGGATGGTTTGTGCTTGTTTGGTTGGTATTGAGTGATTAAACAGGTGCAATGCAAGGGTTAGAGTGCTAAACATTAGCACTTGCAGCCCCGAAATGGAGAAACCGGGAGAGAAAACCTATTTTTCAGGCTCACAGACTGTCCACACGGGGACGTGTCCAGCCGACACGCCCCCGTGCTCATCTCCCAGACCTGCTGTTTGATTACTGATCTGCAAATTTTTGCCAGACACGTGGCCGTGTTCACCCAACACGCCCCCGTGTTCACCTTCTGTAAGTTTTCAGTACTGGCAGTTCGCCACGGGGCCGTGTCCAATGGACACGGGGCCGTGCCCAGACTGTCAGTAACAAAAATCTTTGCTTTTTAACATGCTTTTACACATTCTAATCAACCAAAAACTTTATTTTTGGACACATTGAGGACAATGTGTAATTTAAGTGTGGGGGGGATGCTAAAACCTTGAATTTTGCAAATCCTAAACACAAGCCTTACACAAAACTCTATTTGAACCGCTAAACACCCCAAATTTTTTCTCAAAAACTTTTTCATTTTTTTTATTATTTACTTGTCTTAGTTTAAGTTGGGAATAACAAGTTCTAAAAAGGTTATATTTTTACAAGTTTACAACCGATAGCGTCGTGATAAAAAGAACCAACATAAGAAAATTATGAAACGGCATAACAAGTCTAGTTAAAAATTCGATTATATATACTTGATCACATTAAAAAACCCATTCCCGCAAAAGTGAGTTTTGAGCCTTTATTGAGCACAAAAATATACATATTTAGATTAAATGCTCATTTTTCGTTTCTTGTGTGAATAGCCGCTTGTTCTTACAAATCTAGAACTTGCCACAACGATACATTCCCGGTCCTTACCAACTTAAACCCAAGTAAGTAAATGATGGAGGCATTAGGACTAACCATTTTTCTTTCAAAACCATTATTTTTCAATTTTTTTTATCACCTACCCAAAATCCCCCTAGATAGCCCCTTTGAGCCTAAACCTTTCATTTCATTACCCCAAAAACCCTTTTTACCCGCCAAAAACCTTTTTATTTTTCACCCTTTATTTTAGTAACAAGCTCGCTTTTTCGTAAACTCACCTTTTTATGTGACGATCGAAAAAAAAAATATGATGAAGTCAAAAACAAACAAAAGCTATATAAAAGCTTGTTTAGAGAAATACTTCAAAATAAAAAGTTGCTAAAAACAAGGTATTTCACGAAAACCGACGCTTGTTACGATTTTCGCCCTTTTTACTAACCACTAACCCAACCACCCACCTTTAACCCAAGCCTAACCCTTCACCCCAAAAGTCCTCTTGATATTTACAAAGGTAAAAAGTTAAAAAGGAGAAGGATTGATTGCTTGGCAAGCCTATGGAAGGCGTAAGTTCCATGCCGCTCTCGAGTGATTCACTAAAAATATACACCTTCGGCCGAGTGTTGAGTGATCTCCCGTGAGGTATGTGAACTTGTATATAAATGGAATTTTAATAAGGCATGCTATGCCCAAATAAGTACATTATCTTATGAAACGTTCAAAATAAATCATAACGAATAGGATTGTAAATAAATAAAAATAAAACTTATAAAGACCTTGGATTCCCGACACTCTAGGACAAGCTAAAAACTTCTCTTCTACCTATTCCATTTGGGAGTGTAAGCCACATTTAAAGAGTTTTGCTTGAGGACAAGCAAAAGTTCAAGTGTGGGGGTATTTGATGTGTGTAAAATGCAACATATAAATCACATCAATTAAGGCATAAAACTAACCCTTTTTGAGTACTAATGTTGGAAAAATAGTGTTTTTGTCTTCCTTTTGCATTTTCAGGATTAAATGAGCTCAAAATCACAAAAGAAGCAAAAAGACAACTAATTCTAGCATAAATACAAGAAAAGGAACAAAAGTAGACTGCCCGGACCGTCAACGGCACCTCCCAAGGCAAAGGAGAAGAAACAGAGTCTGAACACGCCCCGTGTCCAGCGAACACGGGGGCGTGCCCAGGAAGCAGCAGAAAAGACAAACCAGTAGAAGCTTCCATTGCCCACCACGGGGCCGTGTCCAGCGGGCACGGGGGCGTGGTGAAAGTACAGCAGGCGCATTAATTGTAATTCACAATTATAATTAATGAAGAGAGAGAATGTCAGACGGGCACGGGGCCGTGTCCAGCGGACACGGGGCCGTGTCCAGCCTTCTGTTCAGCCTATAAATAGAGGAGCTTGGCTTCATTCTCTC
Organism: Helianthus annuus; assembly: GCF_002127325.2. Lineage (NCBI taxonomy): Eukaryota > Viridiplantae > Streptophyta > Magnoliopsida > Asterales > Asteraceae > Helianthus > Helianthus annuus. The sequence continues at coordinate 9,965,629 of NC_035435.2, forward strand.
TCATCCCTTGGCACACCACCTCTCTCACACTTCATCCACCACCCACCACCACCATAACACCATCATCCACCACCATCATCCATTGTCCATCGTAGAGTGTGTGAGTCGTCTCGGGATCCAAGATTGATAGTAAGAGTTCTTGACAATCAAGGCCATGTTTGCCTAAGTCTCTTACATCACTTGGTGAAGACAAGTGTTTAGTATAATACTTTTTATTTTTAATCTTTTGCACTTTTTATTTGGTTTTGTATTAATGACTTTAATAACTAGTTACTTATGTTGAAGGTGATCTTTCCTTATCGTTTGTCCGTGGTGTCTTGGCATTATTTTACTGTCTATATAAAATAAAAGATTTTCACCATTCATATCTCCACGGTCTATATGGAGGTATGTTGGCTACCTGGTCGGGGGTTAAGGAAACGGTTTGGTAAGGGTCTTGCCCTTGTTCAGCGTTTAGAGGTCCTGCTTGGGACCTGGGTCAATTTTAGTAGGATCTCCTTCAATGCCCATAGGTATTGGATGGCGGGGATCCAAACTCTTTGACCCCTTCATAAGTTAACTACTATTAATACTATAACCCGGCTATTTAGGACTGTATCCCTGCTGACTCAGACTACTTAGCCGAGGGTAACGTCACCGCCAAAAGCGGGGCCTACCACAATTTGCATTAATAACTTAATTCATTATCTTTCAATAATCCGACCTTTTAGGATTGTATCCTTGCTGACTCAAACTACTGGGTTGAGGGTAACGTCGCCTTCAAAAGAGGGGCCTACTACAATAACTAAGATAATCTCTTAAACAAGTGCAAAAGTGCGAAAATAATCAAAGGTTATACTAATACACGTGTCGGATCCAAGTGATTCATCTTGTCTATCTGTTTTTATTTTATTTTATTTTTCAGCATTTAGTTAGTTTTTATTTTTCTTAGTTTAAAACATTTTTCTCACTTTTTGATTTGGTTAGACGTTGAGGATAAACCGGTATTGAAAGCTCTTGTGTCCTTGGACGACCTCGGTATCTTACCAACACTATACTACGTCCACGATGGGTGCACTTGCCCATATGTGTGTTTAGTGTTAGTAAATATCGTGTTTTATAAATTTAAAACTTGGTTAAAAGTGTAAAAATGGGCTTAAATATATATCTAAATTATATACACACCGACACGCATCATAAGCGTCCCAATTACCACCAAAGTCTATGACACACGAACGGAGCATGTCTTCAAGGGTACGAATTGTTCTTTCAGTCTGACCGTCGGTTTGGGGATGAAAAGCGGTACTTAGATTAATCGTAGTACCGAGAGCCGTTTGAAATGTTTCCCAAAGACGCGAGGTAAACCGAGCATCACGGTCAGAGATGATGTCGCGAGGCGTCCCATGTCGACAAATAATCTGATTGGTGTAGATTCGGGCTAATTTTTCTACCTTGTAGTCTTCTTGTATCGGCAGAAAATGAGCAGATTTGGTCAAACGGTCAACGACAACCCAGATGCTATCGTGACTTGATGGCGTACGCGGAAGTTTCGTTATGAAGTCCATAGCTATACTTTCCCACTTCCACATAGGGATCGCGGGTTGTTCAAGCAAGCCAGAGGGTCTTTGGTGCTCAGCCTTGACTTTCGAGCAAGTCAGGCACTTCGAAACATAGAGGGCGATATCTCTCTTCATGCCCGGCCACCAGTACTTGTAGCGAAGGTCATGGTACATTTTATCGGCACCGGGATGAATAGAATATCGGGATTTGTGGGCTTCGTCCATCGAAATCTGTCGTAAATTGGTCCGCTTAGGGATCCAAATTCAGTCTAGATAATGGAATATCCCATTCGACTTATTTACAAGTTGGGCTCCATCGTTGAGAATCCTTTCCTTCTTCAAAGTGCTTTTGGTAAAAAAAATGTTGGGCTTCGCGGATAAGGGTTTCGAGATCATATTGGGCTTGAACGTTACGAGTGCTATGCAAATAGCTTCGTCGGCTTAAAGCGTCGGCAACGGCATTTGCTTTTCCAGGATGATAACGGATCTCATAGTCGTAATCGTTGAGAAGTTCTACCCACCAGCGTTGACGCATATTCAGCTCTTTCTGGTCAAAGATATGTTGTAGGCTCCTATGATCGGTGAATATCGTACACTTGGTACCATACAGGTAGTGTCGCTAAATCTTTAACGCAAAAACAACTGTGCCTAGCTCGAGGTCGTGGGTTGTATAGTTCTTCTCGTGGATCTTGAGCTGACGAGATGCTTAGGCGATAACCTTGTCTCGTTGCATGAGAACACAACCAAGACCAAGGTTCGAGGCATCACAATAGACGATAAATTCATCGTTTTCGTCGGGCAAAGTGAGGACGGGAGCATTGCAGAGCGTATGCTTGAGGGTTTGGAAAGGAGTATCTTGTTAAGTTCCCCAAACAATAGGTTTGTCTTTATACATGAGAGAGGTAAGCGGCACAACGATTTTAGGGAATCCTTCGATAAATCAGCGATAATAGCCCGCTAGTCCGAGAAAAGAACGGACTTCAGACGGGTTCATAGGCGTAACCCAACTCTTAACAGCTTCAATCTTCACGGGATCGAACGTGAATACCTTGACTATTAACAATGTGACCGAGGAATTAAACCTCCTCCAACCAGAATTCACACTTGGAGAACTTGGCATAGAGTCGATTCCCCTAGAGTAGCTCGAGAACCAAACTTAGATGTTGCGCGTGTTCGGTTTTCTACTTGGAATAGATCAGGATATCATCGATGAACACGATGACGAAACGGTCAAGAAATGGTTTACACACGCGATTCATCAGATCCATGAAAACCGCGGGTGCGTTGGTTAAACCAAAAGGCATAACAACGAACTCATAATGGGCCGTAGCGAGTGCGGAAAACGGTTTTGGGTATATCCTCCTCTTGAATGCGTAACTGGTGATAGCCTGAGCTTAAATCGATCTTAGAGAAACATGTAGCACCTCGTAGCTGGTCAAACAAATCATCAATTCGAGGCAAGGGATAGCGATTCCTGATTGTCAGCTTATTCAGTTCCTGGTAGTCGATGCACATCCGAAACGACACATCCTTCTTTTTAACGAAAAGGACTGGTGCGCCCCAAGGAGAGGTGCTAGGGCGAATGAAGCCTTTATCAAGCAATTCTTGGAGCTGACTCGAGAGTTCACGCATTTCAGACGGAGCGAGTCGATAAGGAGCTCTAGCAATAGGGTTTGCTCCAGGAATGAGGTCGATACGAAAGTCGATATCACGACTTGGCGGAAGTCCGGGAAGATCCTCAGGAAAAACGTTAGGAAATTCTCGAACCACTGGAACATCGTTTACACCAGGTCTTCCTTTCTTTTCCTTCTCCGCTACTACAATGTTAGCCAAGAAAGCTTTGTATTCCTTGCGGAGATACTTGCTAGCTTGGACACAAGACAGAGGTGTACAAATCGGTTAATCGGTTTTTAAAAAACCGGTTAAAAAAAACCGGTTTTTTCACCCAAAATAAAAACCGGTTTTCTTAATAACCGGTTCCGGTTACTAACCGGTTTTTGAGGTCCAAAACAATAACCGGTATAACCGGTTGGGACCGGTTTTTCCCAAAAAAACCGGTTTTTTCCGGTTTTAACCGGTTTTTTAATAACCGGTTCGGTTAATAACCGGTTTTTGAAATCAAGAATAGTAACCGGTATAAAAACCGGCGGTTAAAAAAACCGGTTAAAAAAACCGGTTATAAAAAAAACCGGTTAAAAAAAAATCAGTTTCGGTTTTTTTTCCGGTTTCGATTCTAAAACCAGTTTTTTTGTACACCTCTACAAGACATGAGTTTGAGACCCTTCGAGGGAGTTTCGCCATACACACATAGTTGGTCACCATTAGCGAGCACTAATTGAATCATCTTAACAAAGCACACAACTTCAGCATGGTTTTCACGTAGAAAGTCCATGCCTACTATGATGTCAAAACTACCGAGCTGCATCGGAATAAGGTCAATCGGAAAGACGTGATTGTTGAGTTCGAGAGTACAATCACGAAGAACAGAATTGACAGTGACGGTTCTTCCGGTGGCAACTTCAACATCGAACGTCGAGGGGAGATGGGAGCGCTTACGATTAAGGAGCTTCTCGAATTCAAACAATACAAAACAGTTATCGGCTCTAGTATCAAACAAACACGAAGCATAAATACCATTCACAAGAAACGTACCATTGACCACATTGTTGTCAGCTTGGGCTTGGCGCACATTGATGTTGAAAGTTTGGGCGCGAGCTGCTTGTTGTTGTTGTTGTTGAGGCTGTTGTTGCTGCTGCTGGGGCTGCTACTGTAATGGCTCTTGCTTCACAACTCTGTTCGGGTACATGTTGGCGAAGTGACTGGGATCGCCACACGCAAAGCAGACTTGATGTGCGTGAAGTGTGTTATATTTTTAGGTATATATTTTAAGCCCTTTTTACACTTTTAGCCAAGTTTTAAATTTATAAAACACGATATTTACTAACACTAAACACACATATGGGCAAGTGCACCCATCGTGGACGTAGTATAGTGTTGGTAAGATACCGAGGTCGTCCAAGGACACAAGAGCTTTTAGTATCGGTTTATCCTCAACGTCTAATCAAATCAAAATGTTAGAAAAAAGATTTTTAAACTAAGAAAATAAAACTAACTAAAATGCTGAAAAATAAAATAAAAATAAAACAGATAGACAGGATGAATCACTTGGATCCGACTCGTGTGTAGTGTAACCTTTGATTATTTTCGCACTTTTGCACTTCTTTAAGAGATTATCTTAGTTATTGTAGTAGGCCCCTCTTTTGAAGGTGATGTTACCCTCAACCCAGTAGTTTGAGTCAGCAAGGATACAATCCTAAAGGGTCGGATTATTGAAAGATAATTAATTATTAATGCATAATGTGGTAGGCCCCTCTTTTGAAGGCGACGTTACCCTCAGCTAAGTAGTCTGAGTCAGCAGGGATACAATCCTAAGTAGCTAGGTTAAAGTTTTAATAGTAGTTTAACTTATGAGGGGATCAAAGAGTTTGGACCCCCGCCATCCAATACCTTTGGGTATTGAAGGAGGTCATACTAAATTTGACCCAGGTCCTTTGCAAGATCTATACACTGAACAATGGCAAGACTCTTACCAAACCGTTCCCTTAACCCCCGACCAGGTAGCCAACATACCTCCATATAGACCGTGGAGATATGAATGGTGAAAATATTTTATTTTATATAGACAGTAAAATAATGCCAAGACACCACGGACAAATGATAAGGAAGAATCACCTTCAACATAAGAAACTAGTAATTAAAGTCATTAATACAAAACCAATTAAAAAGTGCAAAAGATTAAAAATAAAAAGTATTACACTAAACACTTGTCTTCACCAAGTGATGTAAGAGACTTAGGCAAACATGGCCTTTGATTGTCAAGAACTCTTACGATCAATCTTGGATCCCGAGATGACTCACACACTCTATGATGGACAATGGATGATGGTGGTGGATGATGGTGTTGTGATGGTGGTGGGTGGTGGGTGAAGTGTGAGAGAGGTGGTGTGCCAAGGGATGAGTTGCAAGAGCTCCAAACACTCCTATTTATAGGCTGAACAGAAGCTCGGGCACGGCCCCGTGCCCGCTGGGCACGGCCCCGTGTCCATCTGACACTCTCTCTCTTCATTAATTGTAATTCGCAATTACAATAAATGCGCCTGCAGCAAGTTGACCACGCCCCCGTGTCCGCTGGGCACGGCCCCGTGGTGGGCAGTAGAAGCTTCTATAGGTTTGTCTTTTCTGCTACTTCTTGGGCACGGCCCCGTGCTCGCTGAGCACGGGGCGTGTTCAGTCTTCTGTCTTCTTTGTTTTGCTTGGGAAGATGCTGTCGGGGGGTCGGGCTTGTCACTTTTGTTCCTTTTCTTGTATTTATGTTAGATTTTGCTGTCTTTTTGCTTCTTTTGTTATTTTGAGCTCATTTCATCCTGAAAATACAAAAGGAAGACAAAAGCACACTTTTTCCAACATTAGTACAAAAAAGGGTTAGTTTTAAGCCGTAATTGATGTAATTTATATGTTGCATTTTGTGCACATCAAGACTCTAGCGTTGATTGCGGGCGCCTGAGCCGCTTGCTGGCCTTGAGGAGCGGGAAGTAGAGCTTGATGAGCAGTAGCTTGAGCTTGTCACACCCCGATTTCCACGTGTATCACCGGTGGGCCCGGTGGGGGATTACCGTGACGTAGTTGGCAACAATATAGTCAAACCACACAATTATATAAATGCACAGCGGAAGCTTAAAGATAAATATATACTTCAACCTCTGGTTGTAATATCAAATGTATTACAGAAGTCGAATGTATCCACAGCGGATCAAAATAATAATAAAATATTGTTCAATCAGATACGGCATCGAGTTTGCGAGACTATTCGTGATGCTTAGGAAGCTATTACCAGCCGATTTCGTATAGTACCTGCACTTAATCTTTTGGGGAAAAATACGTCAGTTTACACTGGTAAATACGTTCAACTGACATATTTGAAAATGTTTATTTAAAATTGATTTGAATGCAAGAGGCACAAATTCTTTTATAACTTGGGAAAATTATTAAAATCTTGTGAACGTATTACATGTTCTTTTATGCGTTTAGTAGCCCGGATCGTGCCGGGTTAAAGATTAATAGACACACCACATTGCGTAAAACCGTAGTATAGAAACCAACGGCTACGTCTTTTAATTCAATGTCGACAATATATACCGGGTGTACGCCTACACCGGGATGTCGAGGTCGTGGCCATTTCGTAAAATGATGCCAAGGATATCCGGGACAACGGTCATTAACCCCCCAAAGGCTTTTAAGAAACAAAACTGTTTAAATGAGCCGATCATAATATTTAATTAACCACCTAAGCGATGGAAGATATGATGCTCAATCAAGCGGTAAATATTATACCGTAACCCAAGCCCGTATAGGGGAAATAAGTTAAAAGTATTTACCTTTGCAAGTATTAATCCTTAATTTGATTAAATCACCGATAGCTTTTACTGGGCTCCTAATCTGGAACGAAGGTTTTAATTAACCTCTTAGAATCCTAACGGGTCTTTATATTGGCCGTAGCCTAGACCGGTTGGTTCCGGAATATAAATATGGTTTAATCGCGCGAAAAGGCGAAAACCGAGAATGGAATGTGATTCTGCCCCAAACAAGTTCAGAGACTTGTTTTATATGGGTTCAAGGTTCACACTCTGGATTTTGGGGTCCAAATAATATAATTTGACCCGTATCGGCTAACTTAGGAAAACTAGTTTCATAAGCCGAACCGTGCGCGCAATAGGCGAAACGGTTAACCATGAGAGTTTTACGCTTATTTCCTAAGTCAATATGCCTTAAAGAGGTTGTGGTATCAGTAGGATACCTTCCGTGATGCCCGTAACGAGTTTAAGTTAATATTATGCCCCGTAGGGGCTTTTCGGTCATTTTAAAGACTTTTAAAGGGCTTTTCGAGTTCTACAGGAAATCTGAGTTTCCCGATCAGTTTGTAAAGTCTAAAATACTTTATTTATTATTTAAAATCAGTAGCAACTGGAATCGGGTCAAAAGACCTTGTAGAACTCAAGTTTTGGCCGAAAAGGGCATATTCGGTATTTACCGAACCGTAGCCATAACCGCAGGTTATGAGCAAGGTAAAAATCATTAAAAATCTTTAAAATTCCCAAAATATTATTTTATGACAGTGGGTAAAAGTTTTGGTGACGAAATCTTGGTTTAGATAGGCGTTATGCTAATTGCGCCGTTTATTACAAAAGTTTCTTATAAATGCGCTATTTAGCATAACTCTCATTCTAGACCTCGGATTGACGTGAAACTTTAGGGACATGCTTATAATTTAATAATCAAGGTTATGGTCCGTTCACGTGTCCGAAATACTCGTTTTATTTTATAAGGGCCGTTACGGTCAACTTTTAGGCGATTAACGGAATTGCGTAAAAGACTCGGACAAATCATGAACCGGTCACAGAGGCTTATACCACCATGTAACCTGGTCCTAAGAGAGTCCTAAGGCATATCTATACCTCACTAAAATGGGTCAGAACTGAAGTCAAAGCAAAAGTCAAACTTTTGCGACATTCGGCTCCGAACCGGGTCAATATAGCAAATGGTCGATTTAAACGAGCGTAAACAAGTTTATATACTTAATATCATGTTTTACGAGTGCCAAAACAGGTTTCATAGCATATACATTACAGATTATGCATAAAACGGCAAAATAGCTTTCTGTTGACTTTTTAAGTGCACGTTTGACTCGATATTTGACATAGTTAGAGTGGTGATCAGAGGGAACCCTTTTAGGGGTTTATTACCCACATAAATATCAACTCATAACTACTTTTGATCCGACAATTCACTGGACCATTTGTGAATTATCGCTATAACAACCGTTAGTTACGACGGTTGGTTTATAAGCTAAATCTATGGAAAAACAAGACCACAATGGTTTAGATAATTTACAGAAGCTTAAGGCAAGACTCAAGAACAGAGAAGAACACTTGAAAGCTCTTAGAATGATCAGTGAAGTGTGTTTTGAGTTGTGTGATTGTTATGAACACAACATGGCTATTTATAGTGAAAAATGAGCTCCAAGATCATTCCACATTGGTCTATACTGATCATGGATGATGGGCAGGTGTCCCATAGAGCTATGGGTCGAGTATAGGGTGCCCATGCCTCATTTATTGGCATTTTGATCATTCACAAGCTCAAAAGGCAAGAAAATACAAACATTCTGCATCTGGGCGTCTAATGCGGCCCGCATGGAGGATCCATGCACGTTTTAATGCGGGCCGCCTGAGGTTCAAACTTCAGGCGCGTAAAGGAGGTGGCTCGCGGCCCGCCTCCACTTAACCCAAAACACAACGCGGGTCGCGAGAGGCTTGATTTTCAGGTTTTTAAAATCTTTTGTTATCATTACGAAATCCTGGTAATTAATAACGAAATCTTTCGTAATTATTAACCTGACCTTTCGGGTTTGAAGGGGTAACTTTGCGATTTGGCCCTCGATTAATTACAATTAAGGGCCTTGTGTTATTTACAAGCATTATTAAGTCCCCGGTTAATTTATTAATTATTCGGAAAGCCTTAACTTTCATTGTTGACGCTTTTAACCCTTCTTATACGAATTCGATCACAACTTTCTCGTTTTAAATCGGAACTTCGCGAAATTTATATATTGCATTCTAGTGAGCGTATTATACTGTTACAAAGCCTCGGGAGCGTTAAAGGGTCACTCAGAGGTATTATTAAACATGTTGACACAGCTAACCCCTGTAGTTTGTAATCTCTCACTTTCTTCCGCGTTTCGCTTCCGTACGATCCATGATTTATTCGTTTGAGGGTACAAGCACTACTTAGGGTTACTATACAGTATATTTACCCTTGCTTGACATTTATAACCCTCGAATTTACATACATTCAAGGTTTGTCAATGTTAGTCCTTTATTTAATATCAATGCCACGTGTAATCAAATGACACGTGTTAACACATCATTGGACACAAAATTTCGAGGTGTTACAGAGCTGGTGCTTGTCGAGGACCTGTACGACAGTTGGCGGTGAAGTGGCCGTACATGTTGCAATGCACACAAAACCGGCAGGCGATACCCACCGGATGATGATAAGTACATGTCGGGCAAGCAGGGTGAGGGCCAGTATAAGCACGCTTAGCAGGCGGTGCTTGGGTAACTGGTGCTGGAGCTGAATATGTGATTTGATAATTATATGTGATAGTAACAGACTGCTAGAAAAGGATCTGCATGATAGAAACTAGGGTTTGTATGGTGTTGTATGTTTTTGGTGAAGCATGTTGGTGTGATTCGATTAGGGAGTGCTCTATGTAATTGTTAATGTTTACAAGGTGTTTAGGAATCATGTAAAGTAACTATAGTAATCAGTGAATAGACTTGTCTATGCCTTGAATGATAATGGTGAAACAGCTGTGGTACAGTGATGATGATCCCCTCCCCACGAAGCCATCATGTCGACGAGATACCTGGTGTTTCGTCACACTTCTGCCGATGAAATACCTGGTGTTTCGTCACACACACCTTCACGACGAAACATAATGTTTCGTCACACATACCTCCACGACGAAAGGTGATGTTTCATCACACACACCTGCCGTTGAACAACTTGAGGTTTATCATGTGTATGGAGCCTCATGGGTATGGAACTTGAATGATTTATTGTTTGCCTGCTAATGATGTGTATGATATATAATGAAACTGCATGATGTGTATGATATACAATGAAACAGTATGATGTATATGACGTTGAACGAAACTGTGTGAATTGAGTAGTTAGATTATAAAAGCCAATATGTTGCATGGTAATAATGTTAATCAGATGAGAACCTTGACTTAACCCGTATGAATAGACAGTACATCTGTGAATGTTGATATGTGTCATAAACATGGGATGTAGACTTGTTTGGGAACAAAACACTTGTTATGTGACTTTACGACAAACGTTATAGATTAATGGATTGCATGATTAACAGTTACGACTTGTATAAGCACGTGTGCCTTACTTGTATGCTACTCGCGTAACGTGTATGTTGGATACGTCATATATGTGAACAACGTGAATGTAAACTGATTGCGTGTACATGAACATCATAGGCTTTGACTGATTAAGTGAGAACAAGTAACTAGTCATACCAAGCAAACAAAGGTGAGTTCATCTTTCTTGAGCATGCGTCCCGGTGGCTGGGACAGTCAGTGGGTATCCCGGGGAGGGATAAGTCTTGTGGGTAAAATCTGGGATGTTGGATAATACACTCGTCCTATCACCTTTAAGTCCCATCTTTTTGTTACCGGAGAGGTAACGGGGTATTAGTTGATAGCGCTACTTAGGTTTGGCACCCTCACCCCGTACCGGAGAGGACGGGTGTGAACTAATGACCTAGTCATGCCCAGTGCTTTGATAGGAGCACTGGGGAACGGGCAAAACATAAATCTGGAGTCGTCTTGTATCCGAGGGATTATCAACATTGTAATCAATGAACGGAATTAAACACTTGGTAACCAACGTTTTCGTAAAACTATGAACTCAACAGCGTTTTCTGATACACGTGTGTGCATGCTCGCAGGTTATAGGTATGTGTGGATGTGGAACTTGCTGTCTGGGATGCTGGAGTGGTCATGTGTAACACCTCGAAATTTTGTGTCCAATAAATAAATGACACGTGTCGCATACGACAAAAGTATTGTAAACCCGGATTTAATTAAAGATATACGGTAGGATTTTCGAATATGTCGACATGTTAATTTTATACCTCTGAGCGACTTCGTCATTTTAAATCCCAAGACCCTAAGAAAAAATAATAAGCATCTAATATATCTTAATCCGATAATTACTAATAATAATGGATGCCCAAGTTTACTAATATTGGATCCTAAGAAAATAATACAATTTAAATCTAGGTTCATGTATCCTACCCTTGATTAATCTCTTTACACTGCATAATGGGGTAGACATCTGATCAAGTATGGGTTAAAGGCAAGCCTCAGAAATTATATAATGCAAGTTGACCATTCAATCCTTGAAAGGTTATTTTTTTTTGCCACTGATAAGTGCTTATGGACCGTAAGGGTCCTGCCTTACGGACCGTAAAGGGGTGAAGGGGTAAAAATGTTTCCGCCATAGGCTTACGGACCGCAAGGGCCATGCCATACGGTCCGTAAGCGACGCCCAGCGACAGAAAGTTGGCTGTTGGCTGTTGTAAACGGTAAAACATTAATGTGAGGATCTTTCCAAAGATATGGGCGACCCCTAATCATCTCCTAGCACTATGGGACAGTTGTTGATCATCAAGGAGCCCTTGTAGACCTTTGTGTAATGATCTTAATGATCATCATTGCCTATAAAAGGCCACATTGTGCAACAAGTATTCCTCACACCTTCATCTGCATTTGAGGACCACTTCTGGAGCTCAACTTCCTCTCAAGTGTTCTCTAATCAAGCTTAGGACTTCAGTAAGTGTTCTAATCCTTTCTAAATTGAGTTTAGCTTAGTTATTTAGCTAAAAATCAAACCGTCGTAATTACGGTTTGACTTCGAGATTAGTCAACAATGGCTCAGTCATATCTCGAATTAAAAGTAGTTATAAGTTGGTGTTTATGTGGGTAATAAACCCTTAAAAGGGTTCCCCCTGATCACCACTCTAACTAGGTCAAAAGTCGAGTCAAACGTGTACTTAAAAAGTCAACAGAAAGTTTAAAATGCGATTTATGCAAGATTAACAATGTAGAACACTTATAACCTGTTTAATCATTAATATAACTTGGTAATTAGTGTAAGGACATGTCTAAACATGTTCAGCACGACAATTTACTATAAGGACCCGGTTCGGAACCGAAAGTCACATGGTTTGACTTTCACTTGGACTTTCAGTTCTGACCCGTTATGGTATGCTTCAAAAATACCGTAGAGCCTTATTTGGACCAGATTACATGCTAGTATAACCCTCTGTGATTATACACCTCGGATCATGAGTTATCCAATTAATATGCATGATTCCGTTAAATGCCCATATGTTGACCATTATGCCCTTATTGCCTTAAAACGAGATTTTTGGAAATGTAAAAGAGTAGAAACTTTAATTACTGATATATAAACGTGTATGCAAAGTTTTACATCAATTTGAATTTTAGATCAAGAGTTATGCTCATTATCGCAAAATGAATGCTTTATGTTAATAAAATGGCATAATTAGCGTATAGCCTAGTTAAGCCTACTTTTTGGTATCAAACTTAATACCCACTGATGTAATATATTATTTTGGGATTTTTGAATATTTTTAATTAATTTTAGACTGAGCATAACTAGTAGTCGTAGGCTTAATCCGATAATTGTCGGTAGGCTTAATCCGATAATTGTAGGTTTTGCCCTTACGGACCATAAAATGAGTTTTACATATCTAAACAACTTCAAATCTTTTGATACTAATCACATATGATAAATAGATTATTTTAAGCCTTCTGGAAATATAAAAATATCAGATTTAAGTATAGAACCCGGAAATGGCCTTTAATCGCCTTATTAAGCGTTTTTAACGCAAAGTATGTGACAAAATTATATTGGACATACCCGGGTTGATACCTACTGATATAAGAAGCAAATTATAATATTTTAATAGTAAGCAAAGGTTGATAAACTCAGACTCCAGTTTTGAGCTTTTCGGCTTATGTGAAATTACCAAAATACCCTACGGGGCCTAGTTGGTGTTTAAACACGTTTCGGGCATAATGAAAGGCATCTTACTGATGTCACAACATATTTGAGGCATAATTAACTTAGGAGACCTGTCTATAGCTCTCATGAATACTCGTCACGCTTATTACGCGTACGGTTCGGGTAATGTAACAAGTTTACATAAATTAGCCGAGACGGGTCAAACCTTAACGGTTTTATCTCAAAATCCAGAATGTGAATAATAAACCCATATTGAACAAGTCTTCAAACTTGTCGGGTCTAAATCACATTCTATCCGGTCTTCGCTTAATCGTGCGTACGAACCGTATCTTTGAAACTAGCCGGTCTAAGCTTAAGCTTAATTAAAGACCCGTTAGGATTCTAATAGGTTATTATAAAACCTTCGTTCCAGATTAGGAGGACCAGTAAAAGCTATCTGCAATTTATTCAATTAAGGAATTTTACTTGCAAAGGTAAATACTTTTAACTTATTTTCCGTTATACGGGCTTGGGTTACGGTATTTAAAATACCGCTTGGTCGGGCAATTGGGCAATTGGCCCCAACTCATTAGTAGTTGGGTATTATCAATGTGACCCGTTTAAAAACTTGTTTTGTTGGCTTTACGCCTTTGGGGGCTTAATGACCATGTCCCGGATATCCTTGGCAGCATTTTACGAAATGGCCACGACCTCGACATCCGGGTGTAGGCGTACACCCGGCATTATGTCCATGACTATAAAAGTGTAGCCGTTGGTTACCCGCCACGGTTTTATGCTATGTAGTGTGTCTATTAAACTTTAACCCGGCACAACCCGGGCGACCGAACGCATAGTAACATGTAATTCTTTTACAAGATTTGATTATAAATTATCCCAAGTTATAAAGAGTTTGTGCCTTGAGCATTTAAACCAATTTTATTAAACATTTTACAAAAGTGTCAGTTGAATGTATTTACCAGTGTAAACTGACGTATTTTCCCCAAAAACACTAAATGCAGGTACTATGCGTAATTGGCTGGGATTTCTCCTTAGCATCATTAGAAGTCTCGCAAGCTTAAGATGCCTGAAGTCTGTTGAACAACACTTTTGTTATTTTTATTGATCCCCTGTGGATTTTATTTCAACAATGGTGATACTTTGATATTACAAATAAAGTTGAAATATATTTATCTTTATGCTTCCGCTGTGCATTCATATATTGTGTGGTTTGACTATATCGTTGCCAACTACGTCACGATAATCCCCCACCGGGCCCACCGGTGAGACACGTGAAATCGGGGTGTGACAGGTTGGTATCAGAGCCAACACTGAGTGAATTAAACACTAGCCTTTGTGTTAAATCTCAGTTACACAATTGCACATACTTGAGTCTAGACAAGAACATAGGACAAATTCGAATTGTTATTCCAGTTTGTCTTTTTATTGTTTATTGTTATTTAAAGTTTTGAAAGCAGGAATATGCCACTGCAATCAGACGAGGAAGAGGAGGAAGAGGCAGAGGAATGATCATTACTCACAATGATCACGAGGCTGGACCTTCGAACATGCGAGCTCCTTCCAGTACAAGAAGTGAGGAACCACAGAGACGAAGAAGAAACCTTTTTGAACCTGAGAGACATTCTACCTCGCATAGCTCAACACCCTCATACCGCCATTCATTTGGACCAGATTCGAAAAATAATCCAAATAACCCTCAACCATCCTTTATACCTCTCCAACGATCTGCTTCGCACCAATCTTATGGCGATCCTTCACCTTTCTTCATAGGACAGTTTAACCCGGCGGATTATGTCCAAGAGCCAATAGGGTATAACCCTCTAGGACCAGAGGATCACTTTTCTGAAGATAATGCAGTGGATATGGACGAGGATACAGATCCCGTCGAGCCTGCACGGGGTACTCCCAACCATCCAATCGAGATTTCTGATGGGTCATCCTTCCATGGAACACCCTATCAAGGTCCCGACAGCTACCAGGCGAGGTTTGACCAATGTAATTGGTACTTTACACCTTCACATCATTACTCGCCTCATGATCAACAGAAACAACAGGATCCTTCTGAGGATTCGCGGTTCGTGGCCGTTACGCCACCGCCACCGCCACCGGTTCAACCAGTAATTCCAGATCCGCCAAGGCGTAGAAGATCAGGAGCACGGATGTCTACCCGAGGAGGGGAATTTCATTTCAGCACCCCTCGCCACTCGAGTGCTAGTCACTTTCCATCAGTACCTGAAGAAGAACCACAATCAGGGGAACCTTCGGGTCACCCTGCAGAGGTGAATTCTGCACCAGTTGCACCACCTCCGCCACCATTCGGATATGACAATCCGATACCAGCGTACGGCGCTTCCACGGCGTACAATCCGTTTGAGAAGCCGACTCACACGCACTACAACTATAACTATGATGCCGATCCATATGTGGTAGCGGCTAATTATAATGCGCTTCATGGAACCTCTTGGAGACCAGATTACTCAGCTCATGGGTATCCAATACCTCCTAGACCTCCGGTTCAGCAACCGTCGCAACAGCCACGTTTTTCTCCACCGGAGCAAGAAGAAATACTCCACCGCTTAAACCGTGTGGAACGATACTTCGAACAAGAACGTAAGAGTAATCGCGGATTTCTCAAAGGCTTAGCAAACCTACTGAAGGGAAGGAAGAAACGAGACCATTAGTCTCCTTATGTAATGTTGTATTTGCAATTTAGTCCCTGCGTGGACATTTATCGTATTTCAGTCCCTACGTGGACTTATCTTTTAGTCCCTACGAGGATATCTATCTTGTATTTGGTCCCTGCGTGGATGTGTTTTTTCTATGAGCCTCTGTGTAGGTATTTATTTATTTATTTAAAAGTCCCGTTTAGGGCAGCGTGTAATCATATTTGATATTTATGGAATGTTATGTTATAAATTTATTCTTGTTATTATTATATATGAAATAAATGAAAAGTCATTCCTTTTAAATTTAAATCTGCCTAAAATAAAGAATCTTAAGAGTGAAACCTAGCCAGGTGTCTTTATAAGATCTGGCCAAGATGGTAAGACCTGATTAAAAGATTCAGATTTCCTGTTAACCTCTGTAATCATGTTAACGTTCATGACAGATGTGATTCGTTAAAATCGCATGCGTCATTCTTATATAAGAATCCTTCTAAGGATTTCAAAGCCCAAATTAATGATTTATAAATCATGGGTTAAATCGTCAATAAAGATGATCAATTATTAAACATCCATTAGTGATGTAGTGCCTACGGGCCAAACTTATTAAACATCCATTAGTGATGTAGTGCCTACGGGCCAAACTTATTAAACATCCATTAGTGATGTAGTGCCTACGGGCCAAACTTATTAAACATCCATTAGTGATGTAGTGCCTACGGGCCATAATTATTGTCATATAAGACAAAAGACAGTGGTGGTCTATGACTCCCTGTCAGAAAGGGTAAAAGGACTACGGTTCAAACCTTCATACCTTGATTCTCTGTAATCTCGGCTAATATTATAAAAATGTCCTCGTGACTAGGCTTTTATGCCACTAACAATATTGTTTGTAATTAGGATAAGTTATATTCAAATCCTAAATAAAAGTGAGTAACAAATTAACCAGATATGGCCTTTGTTTACCATGGTTAATGAATTGCCATAAAAGACAATTCCATAATAAACTCCTAAATAAAATTTTCGTTATCTTCTGTAACAGATTCAAGTTACCATGGCTGATCCTAGTGGAGAAAATAGCCACTCGAAAGAAGACGAATATGATAACGCCCAGGTTCATTTGACGGGCGCAGAACTGAAAGCTCTTGTCGACATTGCTGTTAAGGCAGCCCTGGATCGACAATACGAGGAGTATACTGAATCTCGGAGCAGAACCATATCCAAACCACACTCAAAGCCGAAAACCCACTCAAAATCTCACAGCAAACCACCGTCCAAGCCTAAAAGGGACGATGATAATCACTCGTCCAATGAAAACAGTGTCCGTCAAGAAAGAGTGTATACCGATGCATCTCGCGCCAGAGGCTGCACCTACAAGTACTTTGTATCATGCAAACCCCGAGACTTCACTGGGGAGAAAGGAGCGGTCGATTGTATGACATGGCTTGACGAGATGGACACCGTGGTGGACATCAGCGGCTGTGCAGAAAGAGATGTGGTAAAGTATGTGTCACAATCATTCAAGGGCGAGGCCCTGGCTTGGTGGAGGTCGTTGGTTCAGGCCTCGAGAAAGGTTGTTCTATACAGCATGACATGGGAGGAATTCATTTCTCTCATCAAGGAGAATTACTGCCCTCAACATGAGGTTGAAAAGATTGAGACCGACTTTCTATCGTTGGTTATGACGAACCTTGACTGTCAAGCTTACCTAACGAGCTTCAACACGATGTCCCGGTTGGTTCCGTATCTGGTAACCCCGGAGCCAAAGAGAATCGCTCGTTTCATCGGTGGGTTAGCCCCCGAAATAAAGGCAAGCGTAAAGGCCTCTCGGCCAGCGACCTTTCGATCTGTAGCCGACATATCTTTGTCCCTTACTCTGGATGCGGTCCGACAAAGATCACTGAGGAACAAAGAGGCTGAAAAGAGAAAGCGTGAAGATGATACTTCACGGAGGTCGGGCAAGAAACACCGTGGAAACGGTGATAACAAGAGAGAGTCGGAGTCAAGGAAGGATGGACAACAGTCTGGCGAGAAGCCCAAGTGCAAGAATTGCAAGAGACATCACTTTGGAAAGTGTAGGCTCGAATCAAACTCGCAGACTCAGTCGAAGTCGTATGCTTGCGGGTTGTGCAAGTCCAAGGACCACAAGACCGTGGATTGCAAGAAAATAAAGGATGCAACCTGCTACGGCTGCAGCGAGAAAGGGCACATTAAAAGCAACTGCCCTAAATATGCCAAGAAGCCGGAAGAAGCCAAGAAGACCAATGCAAGAGTCTTCAGGATGGAGGCGAAAGAAGCAGTGCTGGATGATAACGTGATCACAGGTACTTTTCTCGTAAATGATATCTTTGCAAGAGTACTTTTTGATTCGGGCGCTGATAAGTCTTTCGTAGATCATAAATTTTGCAAATTGCTGAATATACCTGTCAAAACCTTAAATGTGAATTACGAGGTAGAGCTAGCAGATGGCACCATAGAAACCGTCTCCACTGTGTTAGATGGATGTGTGATATCCATTAAGAACCACTCTTTTCCTCTATCTCTACTTCCCTTTAAATTGGCCGGTTTTGACCTAGTATTGGGTATGGACTGGTTATCTCACAACCAGGCCCAAATCGTCTGCAACAGAAAGCAAGTGGTGATAAAGACTCCGTATGGTGAATCGCTTACCATTCGGGGAGATACCCAGTACGGATTGCCTGAGCAAGTGACTATGCTCAAGGCTTCAAAATGTCTAAAGAAGGGTTGTGTCATCTATATGGCACAGGTGATTATTGAAGAGCCTAAACCGAAGATAGAAGACATTCCCGTCATTTCGGAATATCCAGAAGTTTTCCCTGAAGATCTACCTGGTTTGCCACCAGATAGGCAAGTGGAATTCAGGATCGATATCATCCCTGGAGCAGCACCTATTGCTAGAGCACCTTACAGGCTAGCACCGACCGAAATGAAGGAGTTAAGGACCCAGCTGGATGAACTGCTAGCTAAAGGTTTCATCAAACCCAGTTCGTCTCCCTGGGGAGCACCTGTCCTGTTTGTTAAGAAGAAGGACGGATCGATGCGTCTGTGCATCGATTATCGCGAGCTTAATAAAGTCACGATAAAGAATAGATATCCCTTGCCGAGGATCGACGATTTGTTTGATCAGTTACAAGGGGCAAGTTATTTTTTGAAGATTGACTTGAGGTCAGGTTACCATCAACTGAAAGTCAGAGATGAAGACGTACATAAAACCGCATTTAGAACTCGTTACGGTCACTACGAGTTCCTAGTGATGCCTTTTGGGCTCACTAAGGCACCGACTGCGTTCATGGATCTCATGAATCGCGTCTGCAAGCCGTACTTAGATAAATTCGTCATCGTTTTCATCGACGACATTCTTATCTACTCTAAGAACCAAGCTGACCATGAGAAACACCTTCGTTGTATTCTCAAACTCCTGCATAATGAGAAACTCTATGCCAAATTCTCCAAGTGCGAATTTTGGCTACGAGAAGTCCAATTTCTAGGACACGTTGTCAGCGAACGTGGTATCCAGGTGGATCCCGCTAAAGTTGAAGCTGTCATGAACTGGCAAGAGCCGAAGACGCCTATAGAGATTCGTAGTTTCCTGGGATTGGCAGGATACTACAGGCGATTCATTGAAAATTTTTCAAGGATTGCTGCGCCCTTAACTTCTTTAACCAAGAAGAAGATAAAGTTTGTTTGGGGCCCTAAGCAGCAAGAATCCTTTGATATTCTGAAGCAAAAGTTGAGCAACGCTCCTGTGCTCACATTACCTGAAGGTACCGAAGAGTTTGTAGTTTACTGCGACGCATCACACACTGGCATGGGATGTGTGCTCATGCAGAAAGGCAAGGTTATTGCCTATGCTTCGAGACAGTTAAAGGTGCACGAGAAGAATTACACCACCCATGACTTGGAGCTGGGTGCCGTTGTGTTCGCACTAAAACTGTGGAGGCATTATCTGTATGGTATCAAGTTTGTGATCTATTCTGATCATAAGAGCCTTCAACATCTGTTTAATCAGAAGGAGCTAAATATGAGGCAACGCCGTTGGATGGAGACTTTAAATGACTATGATTGTGAAATCAGATATCATCCCGGCAAGGCGAATGTAGTCGCTGATGCCCTGAGTAGAAAGGAAAGGGTGAAACCCATCCGAATCAATGCCAAGAGCATTGAAGTGAAGAATAATTTGATTGAAAGGTTGTTAGCTGCACAGTAAGAAGCTATGTTGGAAGCTAACTATCCTAAAGAAAAGCTAGGGGTAACTGAGGAGCAGTTAACTCTTAGCAAGGACGGAATTTTACGATTAAATGGACGAATATGGGTTCCAATTTATGGAGGACTACGAGATGTTATCCTCCAGGAAGCCCATAGTTCCAAATATTCTGTTCACCCGGGAGCTGATAAGATGTATCAGGATTTAAAGGCAAATTACTGGTGGATAGGCTTGAAAAAGTCTGTAGTCGCTCATGTAGCCAAATGCTTGACTTGTACGCAAGTCAAGGCTGAGCATCAAAAGCCATCAGGCTTGCTACAACAGCCTGAACTTCCCGAATGGAAGTGGGAATGTGTAACTATGGATTTTATTACCAAGTTACCCAAGACGAGGAAAGGAAATGACACAATATGGGTTATCGTTGATAGACTGACTAAGTCAGCGCATTTCTTACCCATCAAGGAGACTTATAGCTCTGACATGTTGGCCCAGTTATACGTTGATAAGATTGTAGCCTTGCATGGCATACCTGTGTCTATTATCTCTGACCGGGATACTAGATACACGTCGCATTTCTGGAAAAGTTTCCAGCAATCTTTGGGCACACGTTTGAATTTTAGTACGGCTTACCATCCTCAGACAGACGGTCAGAGTGAGCGTACTATTCAGACGTTGGAAGACATGCTACGTGCATGTGCTATCGATTTGGGTGGTAGTTGGGATAAGAACCTACCATTAATCGAATTCTCCTACAACAATAGCTACCATACCAGCATTAAGGCTGCGCCTTTCGAGGCATTATATGGTAGAAAGTGTAGATCACCTGTTTGTTGGGCGGAAGTTGGAGATGTCTAATTATCAGGACCAGAGATAGTCTTCGAGACGACGGACAAGATTGTCCAGATTCGAGACCGTCTCAAAGCTACCCGAGATAGGCAGAAGAGTTACGCAGATCCAAAGCGTAAAGATTTTCACTTCGAAGTAGGTGAAAAAGTGTTACTTAAAGTATCACCCTGGAAGGGGGTGATGCGTTTCGGCAAGAAAGGCAAACTAAGCCCGAGATACATAGGACCTTTCGAGGTTATCGAACGTGTCGGGTCAGTTGCCTATAAGTTAAACTTACCAGAGGAGCTCAATGGAATTCACAATGTGTTCCACATCTGCAATCTAAAGAAGTGCTTCGCTGATAAATCACTGGTGATACCACATACAGATGTGCATATAGATGAGAGCTTAAAATTTGTGGAAAAACCTTTGTCGATTGAAGATCGACAGGTAAAGAAGCTTCGAAGGAAGCATATACCTATTGTTAAGGTCAAGTGGGATGCCCGTAGAGGTCCCGAATTCACGTGGGAGGTTGAATCCACGATGAAAGAAAAATACCCTTATTTGTTTCAGTAAATCTCGGGTCGAGATTTATTTTAAGGGGGTGAGGATGTAACACCTCGAAATTTTGTGTCCAATAAATAAATGACACGTGTCGCATACGACAAAAGTATTGTAAACCTGGATTTAATTAAAGATATACGGTAGGATTTTCGAATATGTCGACATGTTAATTTTATACCTCTGAGCGACTTCGTCATTTTAAATCCCAAGACCCTAAGCAAAAATTAATAAGCATCTAATATATCTTAATCCGGTAATTACTAATAATAATGGATGCCCAAGTTTACTAATATTGGATCCTAAGAAAATAATACAATTTAAATCTAGGTTCATGTATCCTACCCTTGATCAATCTCTTTACACTGCATAATGGGGTAGACATCTGATCAAGTATGGGTTAAAGGCAAGCCTCAGAAATTATATAATGCAAGTTGACCATTCAATCCTTGAAAGGTTAATTTTTTTTGCCACTGATAAGCGCTTACGGACCGTAAGGGTCCTGCCTTACGGACCGTAAAGGGGTGAAGGGGTAAAAATGTTTCCGCCATAGGCTTACGGACCGCAAGGGCCATGCCATACGGTCCGTAAGCGACGCCCAGCGACAGAAAGTTGGCTGTTGGCTGTTGTAAACGGTAAAACATTAATGTGAGGATCTTTCCAAATATATGGGCGACCCCTAATCATCTCCTAGCACTATGGGACAGTTGTTGATCATCAAGGAGCCCTTGTAGACCTTTGTGTGATGATCTTAATGATCCTCATTGCCTATAAAAGGCCACATTGTGCAACAAGTATTCCTCACACCTTCATCTGTATTTGAGGACCACTTCTGGAGCTCAACTTCCTCTCAAGTGTTCTCTAATCAAGCTTAGGACTTCAGTAAGTGTTCTAATCCTTTCTAAATTGAGTTTAGCTTAGTTATTTAGCTAAAAATCAAACCGTCGTAATTACGGTTTGACTTCGAGATTAGTCAACAATGGCTCAGTCATATCTCGAATTAAAAGTAGTTATAAGTTGGTGTTTATGTGGGTAATAAACCCTTAAAAGGGTTCCCCCTGATCACCACTCTAACTAGGTCAAAAGTCGAGTCAAACGTGTACTTAAAAAGTCAACAGAAAGTTTAAAATGCGATTTATGCAAGATTAACAATGTAGAACACTTATAACCTGTTTAATCATTAATATAACTTGGTAATTAGTGTAAGGACATGTCTAAACATGTTCAGCACGACAATTTACTATAAGGACCCGGTTCGGAACCGAAAGTCACATAGTTTGACTTTCACTTGGACTTTCAGTTCTGACCCGTTATGGTATGTTTCAAAAATACCGTAGAGCCTTATTTGGACCAGATTACATGCTAGTATAACCCTCTGTGATTATACACCTCGGATCATGAGTTATCCAATTAATATGCATGATTCCGTTAAATGCCCATATGTTGACCATTATGCCCTTATTGCCTTAAAACGAGATTTTTGGAAATGTAAAAGAGTAGAAACTTTAATTACTAATATATAGACATGTATGCAAAGTTTTACATCAATTTGAATTTTAGATCAAGAGTTATGCTCATTATCGCAAAATGAATGCTTTATGTTAATAAAATGGCATAATTAGCGTATAGCCTAGTTAAGCCTACTTTTTAGTATCAAACTTAATACCCACTGATGTAATATATTATTTTGGGATTTTTGAATATTTTTAATTAATTTTAGACTGAGCATAACTAGTAGTCGTAGGCTTAATCCGATAATTGTCGGTTTTGCCCTTACGGACCATAAAATGAGTTTTACATATCTAAACAACTTCAAACCTTTTTCTACTAATCACATATGATAAATAGATTATTTTAAGCCTTCTGGAAATATAAAAATATCAGATTTAAGTATAGAACCCGGAAATGGCCTCTAATCGCCTTATTAAGCGTTTTTAACGCAAAGTATGTGACAAAATTATATTGGACATACCCGGGTTGATACCTACTGATATAAGAAGCAAATTATAATATTTTAACAGTAAGCAAAGGTTGATAAACTCAGACTCCAGTTTTGAGCTTTTCGGCTTATGTGAAATTACCAAAATACCCCTACGGGGCCTAGTTGGTGTTTAAACACGTTTCGGGCATAATGAAAGGCATCTTACTGATGTCACAACATAAATGAGGCATAATTAACTTAGGAGACCTGTCTATAGCTCTCATGAATACCCGTCACGCTTATTACGCGTACGGTTCGGGTTATGTAACAAGTTTACATAAATTAGCCGAGACGGGTCAAACCTTAACGGTTTTATCTCAAAATCCAGAATGTGAATAATAAACCCATATTGAACAAGTCTTCAAACTTGTCGGGTCTAAATCACATTCTATCTGGTCTTCGCTTAATCGTGCGTACGAACCGTATCTTTGTAACTAGCCGGTCTAAGCTTAAGCTTAATTAAAGACCCGTTAGGATTCTAATAGGTTATTATAAAACCTTCGTTCCAGATTAGGAGGACCAGTAAAAGCTATCTGCAATTTATTCAATTAAGGAATTTTACTTGCAAAGGTAAATACTTTTAACTTATTTTCCGTTATACGGGCTTGGGTTACGGTATTTAAAATACCGCTTGGTCGGGCAATTGGGCAATTGACCCCAACTCATTAGTAGTTGGGTATTATCAATGTGACCCGTTTAAAAACTTGTTTTGTTGGCTTTACGCCTTTGGGGGCTTAATGACCATGTCCCGGATATCCTTGGCAGCATTTTACGAAATGGCCACGACCTCGACATCCGAGTGTAGGCGTACACCCGACATTATGTCCATGACTATAAAAGTGTAGCCGTTGGTTACCCGCCACGGTTTTATGCTATGTGGTGTGTCTATTAAACTTTAACCCGGCACAACCCGGGCGACCGAACGCATAGTAACATGTAATTCTTTACAAGATTTGATTATAAATTATCCCAAGTTATAAAGAGTTTGTGCCTTGAGCATTTAAACCAATTTTATTAAACATTTTACAAAAGTGTCAGTTGAATGTATTTACCAGTGTAAACTGACGTATTTTCCCCAAAAAGAGTTTGTGCCTTGAGCATATAAACCAATTTTATGCGTAATTGGCTAGGATTTCTCCTTAGCATCATTAGAAGTCTCGCAAGCTTAAGATGCCTGAAGTCTGTTGAACAACACTTTTGTTATTTTTATTGATCCCCTGTGGATTTTATTTCAACAATGGTGATACTTTGATATTACAAATAAAGTTGAAATATATTTATCTTTATGCTTCCGCTGTGCATTCATATATTGTGTGGTTTGACTATATCGTTGCCAACTACGTCACGATAATCCCCCACCGGGCCCACCGGTGAGACACGTGGAAATCGGGGTGTGACATCATGGGTCGAGATACATGGAATCGCGAGACGAGTCTAATGGTTATCATACATATGAAACACTTAACTAATGTTTTATGCTTCCGCTAAATACGATGATTTGTAATTACCGTTTGTAACACTTTATGCTAATGAATGAAAGTTTTATTTAAAATCTTGTATGAGTTCAATGTGATTGGTGGCTAGATCCTGGTACGTCACACGCCTCGTGGGGGTTTCCGCTTGGGGTATTCGTGGGGGTGTGACAGGCGGGCTAATCGGAATAAACCAAGGTCAACCAAGAATAGTAATATTCACATGTATTTTCTTGGTTGTACACTATAACCATGGTTTTCACGAGTGGACTGGACCGCTTGTGCATTACAACCAGGGGCACCGGTCCGGTCAAGCATTATTCACTTGTTTTCTAAAAAAACGACCGGTAAGTGGTGGTATGGTGGTTAAACCGGTGACTCGGTCTGATGTTTTTATGTTTCTTGTTAAAAGCACTAAAAAACTCTCGTCTTTAAAACAAACTTAACAACTCACAAATCACGGTTAACATCTAAAAGACAAAAAACTCGTGTTCTCGATCTTGACCCTAAAACTACTATCACCAATTTCCTTTTTCAGTTGCCGTCACATATCTAATGTTGCTTCTTCAGCGGCATCTGCACACGCTTTCTCAACTCCGACATCCAACTCCAAGGACTCACATTTATCTTGGCTCTCGAGCAAGCAACGTTTCAGTCTACCAATTTCCACATCTTTGCCCGCCAAATATCTTTCTCAAGAAGCTAAACGCTCCATGGTTTCATCCTGTTCAAACAAACTAGCAGTAAGATCCGCAATTTCCTTATCTTTAACATAGAGGCGACTTCGGTTTCAACCTGTTGTTGCTCAGCACGCTCTTGGTGAGACTTGGCTTAATTCAACAAAGTCAGGAGCTCAACCTTCTGTTTCTCCAAAATTTCAGCTTGCGCTTTCAGGTTGGTATTTTCTTCTCACACCTTGTGTAGGATAGCATTGTCTCTTCTGCAAGCTTCAGTCCACCGCTTCTGAAAGCTCTTTCTCGAGAGCTTCAACCATTTTCTTTGCGCCAAGCGCGCCCCACTCTTCGGATTTTTTCTCCTGCTCGAATTTCGTCCGCCCTTCAGCAAACTTAGCTTGCACCACAACAAACCTCTTGTGACCAACTCTTAAATCGAGTCAACCTCTCAATAATAGCCTAGAGGTGTACAAAAAAACCGGTTTTAGAACCGAAACCGGGAAAAAAACCGAAACCAGTTTTTTTTAACCGGTTTTTTATAACCGGACCGGTTTTATAACCGAACCGCCAGTTTGTGACCGGTTACTAATCTTGATCTGAAAAACCGGTTAATAACCGAAACCGGTTTAAAAAAAACGGTTAAAAGCGGAAAAAACAGGTTTTTTTTTGGAAAAACCAGTTAAAAAACGGTTACACCGGTTATTGTTTTGGACTTGAAAAACCGGTTAGTAACCGAAATCGGTTATAAAAAAACCGGTTTTCGTTTTGGGTGAAAAAACCGGTTCGGTTAATAACCGAAACCGGTTTAAAAAAAAAAAAAAAAACGATTTGTACACCTCTAATAATAACCCTAGTTTTTTGACGTTTGACCCAATTACCCGAACGGGTAGATTTGGGCCAAGTTTAAGCCCATTTATGTGAAGGGGGCTTTTCTTCTGTTGTAACTGGCGAATTCTGTGTAGTGCAAACAGATCGGAGAGAAAGCTTCATATCGTTTCAATGGCGACCTCGAAGCTCGTGCGAACTATTTTAGATCCAAACAAGAACTGGTTCGCAGCTCTGCACAAGAAAACTATATCCGATCGCCTCACCAAATACGGTCAGTATCTATACGTACTAATTACCTCTAGGTTTTTGATGTTCTTATTGTTTGCAGTTTTGTTTTTGAACAATTTAGGTCGATTATCTTGTTGAAGCGTACGATTGCGTGTGTCTAGTTATCTGTCATTGATTGTTCTATGAATTCAACGATTATTTGTGCTTACGTCTGTGATTCTATGTGTGTAATTATCTCTAGGTGTTTGATTTCATTATTTTTTGAACATTTCGGTTTATTATCTGTGTAAGCGTACAATTGTGTGTCTAGTTATCTGTCATTGATTGTTCTATAAATTCGTAGGGACGGTAGGGTTGCGCGTTTGAGGAATCATGTATGTGCGATTATCTGTGCATGTATCTGTCTAATTTTCTCTAGGTTTTTGATGTTGTGAATTGTTTGCAGTTTCGCTTTTGAACATTTAGGTTGATTATCTGTTTAAGCGTACGGTTGTGTGTGTCTAGTTATCAGTCATTGATTGTTCTGTGAATTCATAGGGTTACGCGTTTGATGTATCGTGTGTGCGTGATTATCTATGTGTACATCTTGATTATTTGTGTCTAATTGCCTCTAGGTGTTTGATTTTGTGATTTGTTTGGAGTTTCATTTTTGAACATTTAGGTCGATTATCTGTTTAAGCATATGATTGTGTGTGTGTGTCTGTCATTGATTGTTCTATGACTTGGCAGGGTTACGCATTTGAGGTATCATGCATGTGCGATTATCTGTGCGTACACCTTGATTATTCGTGTCTTGTTGCCTCTAGGTGTTTGATTTTGTGAATTGTTTGCAGTTTCATTTCTGAACATTTAGTTGATTATCTGTTTAAGCGTGCAATTGCGTGTCTGTTTATACGTCATTGATTGCTTTATGAATTCGTATGAGCTTGAGAACTTTTGGATGTTGTTCTTAATTTGGTTGTCTGTGAATAATGAGTGTGTTTGTGTGGATTACAATATGAATATTAGGGTTGCGATATGACGATCTGTACGATCCGATGGAGTGTTTGGACATCAAGGAAGCGTTAAATAGGCTGCCTCGTGAGATTGTTGATGCTAGAAACCAACGCCTTTTGCGTGCCATGGATCTCTCTATGAAACACGAATACCTCCCCAAAGATCTGCAGGTCCATCTTCAGTCATATATATGTATATATACTTATATACTTGATTGCACTTAGAGTAATATATTCTTAGCATTGAAACTTGAAATCAGGAATAATATTGTTGGTTTGTTCTTGTTACAGGCGCAACAGACACCATTTAGGAGTTATCTTTCGGACATGCTAGCTCTGGTAAGTTCATAAAGAATTCCTTTTTTGGTTTAGTGACCATGAAATGTTTAATTACACTTTCATCATTGTTTTGAAATCAGCGACATTACCTATTTTTGAATACACAAACGGACAAACGGTATTCAGTCGGTTAACCAGAATGAAATTAATTTGCATTGTACTGAACTAAATCATTCAAATTGATTACAATGTGTTTAGATAATTAGATTAGATTGGTTTGTTTACCACTTATCAATCTTTGTTAGTTATAATCAGCATCATGGTATGAAGCCTTTTCTTGAGAAGAAACCAAAGAAAAAAGAGTAAATAATATTGAATGCTTTAAGATTCGAGAGATAAGTTACTGATTGTATTGTGTTGTGCTTTTGTGCATATCATTTTCCAATTTATTTGTCAATAAGGCCCTTCTAGGTGATTATTTGTCTGCTTAGATATAAATACTAGATGATGAAGCGAAGTGTTGTCTATGCATCTTTGATGCATTTCTTACTCGTAATTTTTTTTATATTTTTCACGGTAGACCAAATTTTGTATTAATGATTTTTGACATATGTTACAAATCCTTTGTTTATGCACCAAAATTTAGACTATGTTCATTTCTATATTTCTCATGGTCCCAGGCTTAGGGGTGTAAAACAAGCCCAGAGGCTCGAGAGCTACTCCGTTATCGGCTTGGTTAAAAGCTTGAACGAGCTCGAGCCTGAAATAGAGCTTGTTTAGTTATCGGGCCCGAGCTCGAGCCTGAAATACAAAGCTCGTTTAGGCTCGCGAGCTGAACAAGCCCAAACAACATTTTTTTATATATAATATAATAATAATGATGATAACATTGGCGAGCCGAGCTTTGGCTCGTTCAAGCGATATTGAAGCGAGATCGAGCCGAGCTTTTAGCTCGTTTGAGGTTGTTCTCACAATTGCTCGAGCCGAGCCGAGCTCGAGCTCGAGCTTTGGGTTTTACTCGCGAGCCGAGCTTGAGCTCAAATAAGTAGGGTCGAACCGAGCTGAGCTTGAGCTCGAGCTTCATAAAAACATGACGAGCTGAGCTCGAGCCCAGTCGAGCTCGGGCTCGGCCCAGCTCATTTACACCCCTAGGGTCAGGCTCTTTGATAAGAACTTAGTGTGTTTTCCTCACTACATAAGTTCATTTTTGTATTTAGAAATCTGGTACCTACAAATAACATGATGCAATTTAGGAAGCAAGGCACAAAGCCAAAAAAGCGCACACCCATGACAAAAAGTGCAATATAGGAAAAATAATAAAATATATATATTTATATAGTGGGCTAAATCATATGGCTTAAAGCTAATAACAATCCACTAAAAACTCAGCCGCATTCATTGTTCATCAATCATCATCTCCAACCAATGGTTAAAATCTGAAAATGAACATGGATCTCACCTCGCCTCGACTAAGCGCCTAGGGCTAGAGGTGTACTTTGTGTGCTTTCGACTGCTATGCTTCTACCACTTGTTGGATCCTTGTTCTTGGTTTAGTTGTACGCATTGTGGGTGCACAACCTGCATGTTGACCACTTGACCATGTGCTCGAGGGGTGACAATGAACACAAATTTTGGTCTTTTCTCCTATTAGGCTGAAGGGGTAAGAATCAATATGAAATCAGTCTTGTGTTTGTAAGAATGAAAGAATTAAGTGAGGTGGCACAAAAAGTTCAATTTCTTCATAGTTTAGATTCACACGAGCCTTGTTAGTAAATTAGTGAACGCAGTTAGTTTCGGTGGTGGATGGATAAATAAAACTGGTTGTGTATAAGTTCTTTATAAATAGTTAGTTCGTCAAATATGATTACAAAGATCATGTTGTATAAATAATAATATAGTTTTATTGAACATGTTGTATGCCGTTTTGTGAATTAAAAATACTATTTGAAACTAATCTATCTGATATTAACCCTTTGAACAGTTAGAAATAAAACAAACTGTTTATTTGCAGGTAAAGAGGGAGAGAGCAGAACGTGAAGCCTTCGGAGCATTGCCTCTCCAACAACGCACAATACCCTAAATCTTTTGCTTTGTGGCAAGGAAAAAGATTTGTCTTATTTTTGTTTTCGATATGGTTGGCATTCATGGTGGGATGCAACAAAACCAGTATCATATTCTTGGTTGTTTTATCTTTCAACTTCAATAAAAAACAGATTAAATACTTTGAAGTCTTAGGTGGTGTTTGTTTTTTGGGCAAAAGCTCTTCTGAGCACTTATGTCTGCGTCGCGCAGACGTTTGGGTCATGCAGCTTGTTTGTTTTCTTGAAGAGCTTCTCACCAAAAACATCTTCCCCACCTCTTCCCCACGCAGACATCAACCCAAGTCTTCAAACCTCTTCTCCCTCCAGTCGACACCACCTCCTCTGCCACCGCCACCACCTCCACCTCCACCTCCGACACCACCTCCTCCGCCGCCCACCTCCACTCCGCCACCACCTCCTCTGCCACCGAAATATCTGTCACACGCACACAACAACACATATCTGCTCCATCTATTTCACCTTCATCTTCAAAACCCTAGCCATTAAAAACTTACCTCTACAGATTTCTTTAAAATTGCTCTCAGTCATCTCCGACACCACACACCAAATATCTGTCACACGCACACAACAACACATATCTGCTCCATCTATTTCGCCATCCTTCGGTGGTCGCACATCAAACCCACACCCACACTTCCCTGTTGCATCCCTCAAACGAACGGTCGGCCACCACCGGTTGGTGGTGGCGTATAGCGGCGATGGATCGGAGAGAGGAAGAGAAAGGGGCCAGAGAAGAGAGAGAGCCGGCGGCAGCTGTGGGTTTCGACGGGGAGCTAGGCGGTGATGGCAGGTGGACGGTGGAGGAGGTGGTGGTGGCGGAGGTGGACGGTGGAGGAGGTTGTGGCGGATGGTTGTGGTGGTGGTGGTGGTAAATGAAAGCAGAGAGAGAGAGAGAGGTTTGCTGTTGTGTTGTGTGTGTTTGTGAGAAGAACCAGGTTTTTGTAGAAGTAAAAAAAACAAGCAGTCTTCTCATTGCAGACTGCAGATCTTTGGTCCACCTCTTCTCCTGTAGATGTCTGCAGATGTGGTCCGCAGACTGCAGACATTTTACCTCTTCAAAAACAAACAGCACCTTATAGATTTATAATGTTTCTGTTCACCAGATTTTGATTCTGAAAAGGTAGTTTATGTTCTTGTCTCAGCAGTTGAATCATAAAACTGGAATACATTGCAAAGTTGAATTATGTAACTTAAAACTTTGAAGTGATTTTAGTAATACACTTCTAGAACTTGATTGCTAAAATAGGTTTATAGTCTATTGGTCCTTGGTGAGTGCGGCACACACCTTTTTGTTCGTTTTGGAGTCGAAAAGGTGGATAACGTGAAAATAGAGAATGCTCCAGCGTTTTATAGATCTTTAATAATTTCCGGTCAAGTTCGACCCAAAGCTTTATTTCTGTCATGGTTAATGTGATTTTTCCCTTTACATTGCGATTGTGAGCCTATGTCGATCATTCTATCGTTTTTAGCATAACATTCACTAATATTAACACGCATTACAAAAACGAATATAATTGTCTTGTCTATATGCTTAACTTTTTTCACTCGAAAGAATATTACAATACACAAATATAATGTTCGGTGGCTCATTTGTTTCCAAAACATGATGTTCATGTCAAATATGAGATTCGTCCGCTTTCTTATTTTGTTTGAATACCACAAAAGAAACATCGCGGCAATTCCATATCGCGTGTTCCTTCAAAAGGACCACACCAAGTTGTATTGTATACACGGTTCGAAAGTTCAATTGAAAACATGTGCATATGAGGTCGAAACAAGACAACTCAAAAGTTGTCGTCCTTTCTACATGTCTCTTGTCTCTATATATTAGCATTTTGAAATTTATTTGTTGATTTTGAAATAAGATATTGACTTTTGTTTAATATGTGAAAATAAAAATAGAGAATATTCGCAAAAGACGGCATCCATTTTTTTTTCTATGAAGATATTTGTATGAAAGAGCCATACAACACGAACACTTTTTAGGGTTTTTACTTTGATTAATTTTGAATCCTCTCGATTTCATAGTGAAAATGAAAAGGTTAAATTAAAAAAGTAACTCGAGTAACTTGAGAGAAAAGCGGTTTTCAGACATGAAAACTCAACTGCACAATCATTGCTTTCTAAACCTAGTAGAATTTTAGGTCTACTCAAATTGAAAAAAAAATAACGAAGTTTAAAACGATGACCTATTCTATTTTTAGTGTGGACAAAAAGGGTTGACAAATGGCGTTGTGTTGGCGGGTTGAATCGATGAACCCATACACGGGTTATGTCAAATATATCAATCTTAGTTCAGACACATTTAACATCGTGCAACCCGAATACTTTCAGGTTACGCTGACCATTAAAATCACCTTTCTTTTTTCTTTTCATTTTACTTTTAGATGTTTAAAAACTAGACAAGTTATTGAGTCGACACTTGAATTCATCAGTTGAAGATAATTTCATTTCATGAAGATAATATTATAAAATAATAAAAATAAACAAAGGTTATGAAAGGTAAATGATACCTAAAAAATATGGATAGGATTGAGGACGTCCACATTGACTTTAGAAAAAGCTGACTCCTCACGCTAGAAAAAAAAAAAAAAAAAAAAAAAAAAACTTTACGACTTCATGTAGTTATTATGAAATTAGCCTACTAACATCCGCGGTAGCGGGGTTTTTGACGTTTTTTCCTAAAAAAACGCCTAAACACGTCTTGGGACTGCCCTCGGGACGTTTTCTTGAATAAATGGGTGGGACGTCCTATTTTAAACGTCTGCACTTTATTTTTTGACCAATAAGACCGTTGCCAACGGTCAAAAGTAACAGATAGATTATATATATTTTATATTTCACTGTATCCTTACCTTACACCCCATTTTATACAAACCAAAACCATAAACCTACACATACAACCACAAACCATTTCTAGTATGCTTAAAGTTATATATGTTTGTTACATGCATTCATTTTTTAGGCAAATGGAAACTACTACCTGCACGGATACTATTTGTGCGATAGAATTTATCCTAGGTATTCGATTGTTGTGAAGACGTTTAGGGAGCCGTACGATGAAAAAAGAGCTCAATTTAAAAAAGTTCAAGAGTCTTCGCGGAAGGACATTGAGAGATCCTTTGGGGTTCTTCAACAACGGTGACATTATTTGATAAATCCTTGTCGTGCATGAATCAAAGAAAAAATGAGAAATGTTATGTACGCTTGTATAACATGCATAATACGATATTTGAAGACGAAGGAAAAACAATATGCCAAAACTATGTACCGGAAGCTGTTCAGGAATATCCCCAAGCAACAATGGAAGACAGAGTGAAGAATGCACATGAAATGCGGTCTGAAGCCACACATACTGCATTAACGGTTGAATTGGTTCAACACGCATGGTCGGTTCGGTATATTCCAAACGAGGGTGAAGAAGAAGCGGATGACGAGGAAGACCAAGATGACGAGAATGGCGAAAGCGATGACGAAAATTAAGACGAGTAGTATTATGTGTTTGTGTTTTATTATTTATGTAATTTTTATTTAATTAATAAGATATTATTAGTTTTAATTTGAAAAAATAATAATTGGGTAATGATTGGTTGGGGAATTATGGGGCATTATACCACTACATATGTTTTAAGATAATGTCCAATAATGCCCACATGCTGACTGGACCATCACATGACACAAAACGCCCAAGGGTGGGGTAATTATCTTCCCTCCCACTACACATGGTCTAAGACTTCAACGTGTGGCAACGTTATGGTGGCGTGGAGATTTTCATTATGTCGATAAGACGCTCCGTGTTATGGTGTGGTGGTGGCGTTAAGGGGAGGGCTTGGAGAATTCCACCGGTGTGGAGGGGAGAAGGTGGGTGATATGATGGCTCTTGATTAGTGAATTTTAGGTTGGTTTTAGTTGGTTGTTGTTTAATTTATTTTTTTAATAACGTCACTTTCAAGTCTCTTCCATCCCAGATTTTTTTACCACGTCTCCTGCTGACGTGGTTGTTATATGAATATCTATCCACACTGTAGAATCTAATAAACAATAATCATAATCAGAAAATCCAAAAATTTCAGCTAATCTTAATCTATCCAAAAATCCGTGTCTTATTTCATCCCAAAATATGAATGATATTGAGAAGAGTGAAATATATAAATTTAGTTATTATATAAATATATATTTTATATATATCTAATTATTATTACTAAAGTAATAAATAAATATAAATTATTTGCTTAAAAGTGTCATTTATAGTGAGTGATTGTTATCACTTTAATTTGGTAT
Source organism: Helianthus annuus (assembly GCF_002127325.2). NCBI lineage: Eukaryota > Viridiplantae > Streptophyta > Magnoliopsida > Asterales > Asteraceae > Helianthus > Helianthus annuus. The sequence continues at coordinate 9,999,966 of NC_035435.2, forward strand.
GGATACTTCATGTTAGGGTAATATTGTTTATATTAAAATTTATATTTATCACGTGCAATATCAAGAATATCTCAAATTTTGTTATTATGTTGTTCTTTGAACACAATCAATCTTATCATTCAACCCGTGTAACACATGTGACTACAAACTAGTAAATAATAAAACACGAACACAAACACAAACAATGAACCCCCCTCCCTCCCTCCTAAAAAAACCTAACCCCACCCTCTAAAAACCTAAACCTCCCACCTAAACTAAATGATAAAAACTAAACCCCAAAATTAAATGTTAAAAATATTATAAATATTTAAAAAAAAATCCATCAAAAAGTGACTTTTTATTAATAAAAAAATTATTAATAAAAATCATGATTTTAATGTGAACATTTTTTTATTTTTTTGTTTGTTTTTAAGTTTTTTTAGGTAGTTTTGTTTGTGTTCAAATTAGTTCTCAGATTCTCTACTTAAATGCATGTTGAAAAGCTACTCAGAAACGAAGCTCAACTTATAGAAATTATCACAAGCGAAGCTCAACTTATAGAAATTAAGCTTGAAACAAGTTAATTAAGCGCTTGAACCCAAACTCTATACAAATTAAACGAGTTAATTAGACCTAGACTAGGCTACTACACCCTTACTTTAACTTGAAACGAATTTAATTAAATTTCTAGAAGAATATATTGAAATTAAAAGAAACTAGAATTACGACCCGCCGTATTGCGGCGGGGATTCTTTAGTTATAACCATGGTTGTAGAAATCGCTAGTCGCTAGTTGGTCGGTGAGGTGGGGACTAGCGATTAATCGGGATTAACCGGGGATTAATCGGATATAATCGGGATTAATTGTAATTAATCGAAAATTAATCGAGATTAATCGGTGATTAATCGGGGATTAATCGGTGCCTAGTCGGGATTTTTACAACCATGGTTATAACTAAGTCGATTTAGGACGCACACGTTATGTTGAACCTGTCAAACGGGAAAAAATAGACGATGTAAAAACGTTCACCCACACACGCATGTTGCATCGTGTTAACTCGCAAAATTTAGAACGAAACGTAAAAACGTTAAACCAAAGACGCACGTTGCGATGTGTTAAGTCACAAAATTTAGAACGAAGCATAAAGCGAAAAATTTGTAGAAAATGAAAATTATAAAGGACCAAAGTTGAAAGTAAAAAAAGTTGTGAGGATAGATTTGTAAAAGATAAAAAGTTTTGTGTTAAAAGTAAAAAAAAACAAATAATTCTGGGTTAAAAGTAATTTATGAAATACTTTTGGGTGAATAGTAAAAAAATCAAGTTTTTTTTTTTTTTTTTTGTAAAACCCCAAAGCGAAGGTTACAACAACCATATGCATAACCATTTTTTCTTTGGAAAACCCTCAAAGCCAAGATTACAACACATAAGTAAAAAAAATTAAAATGGTTAAATCGCAAAAGATGGAAACTTTTGAATTAGAAATAAAAAATCAAGTTAATGAAAGGGGTTAAAATGTATAAGATGGGAACTTTTAAATTAGAAGTGAAAAATCAAATTAATCAAAGGGGTTAAATTACCAAAGATTAAAACTTTAAACTCAAATTGTCAAAGATTAAAACTTTAAAGTTAAAAGGAAAACAAAGATTAAAACTTTAAACTTAACTTGCCAAAGCTTGAAACTTTAGGGTTAGAAATGAAAAATTCAATTTTTTTTTGAAAAACTCCCCAAGCCAATTTTACAACTACAATATGCATAAAGTTGTTGGTTATTAATAAGGTTTTAATTTTAATAAATATTAAGTAAAATAAAAGAAAAAGAAAAAGAAAAAGCGAGTAGGGCCCCACACGTGACGACGCATCAAGACAAAACCGACACGTGTCCGGTTTCCCTATATAACAACCACTCCTCAACGTCAGCTGAATATCAACCCCCAAATCTCCATTGAAAAAATAGCCACTTTCTCTCTCTAAACAACAATGGCAGCCAATATCATACCACCAATTCAGCTACACTCCACCGTCCGTACCACCGCCGGCCACCACTCATCCGACTCACAACCGAAAACCAACAACTGGTGGACCCCACTCTTCGGCTGGTCTTCCGAACCGGACTACATCAACACCGACAAAAACCGGACGAACAATTCTACTTTATCAGCGAAATCTAGCGCCAATTCTGGTTCCGATCTGGATCAGAGACCGATTAAATCTCGAATATCGCCGGTGAATTTTACTGACGAGAAGGCGCGGAAGCTCCGAATGTTGACGAGTGAAACGGAGTCGTTTCATGATGCGATGTATCACTCCGCTATTGCTTCTCGTTTTGCTTCTGATTTCTCCGATCGGTTTGATGCTTGATCTCCGGTGACCGGTTTCCGGCGAGTATATGAAAAGTATAAGTGGGATAATTAAAGTTGATGATACATGTAATGTTTTTTTTTATATATTGACATGTAATGGTTTTTATGGTAGTTTGAATAAATTGTACATAGATAAAGTGTTGGTTCACTTAATTAGGTAACTTTATGCAATATTAACCTAAGTTTTTATCTCACTTAATATTAAGTTTAGCTAAATGTCATTTTATTTTGCCAGTTTAGTTCAAAAAGGTTTCACCGTTGTCGTTTTAATCCACTGGGTTAACTTAATCCATTTTTTTCTGTTAACGAAAAGGGTAATTCGGTCATTTTATATGGCCGAATTGCCATTCTAGTTAACAAAATTGCATATAAAATGACAGAATTACCATTCTCGTTAATAGAAAAAATGAATGAAGTTAACCCAGTGGATTAAAATGGCAATGGTGAAACCCTTTTGTACTCAGATATAAAAAATGAAACCTTTGGACTAAACTGTCAAAATGCCCAGATCACACGAAATAAAATGGCATTTAACTAATTAAGTTATTAACCAAGTTTTTGAGATAAAGTCACTTGGTTTTTTTTTCGTCAATCAAGGAGTGGTGTATGTAACCTAAAAATTCAATGACGGATCTAATCCAAAATTTCAAAGGCGTCCATTTTTTTGGAAGCAGGGGTATCTTTTATATAAAACCGGTAATTCTTTTTTTTACACTACGACAATGGTACAAAGATGTGGTTGTTGGTAGCACGCCATTAGCTCCGCCATGCAATCAAGTAAAGGATATTTAGTCTAGCAAAAAATAAAAAAAAAAATTGTTGTATTAAGGAGTTTAACAAGGTGTTGTCAGTGGATATTGATGTAAAATTTAGAGTAGATTTAGTTGATGTTTGAGTTTGCTATTCTAAAAAAATTAAGAGGTGTTGAAAATGTGTTTTCTTTAGATGGTATTTGATTTAGCCATTGAGAAAAATACGAATGAGGCAAATGAAGTTTCTTACTATTATAATTTTATCTAAATTTTTGTTTTCAAATACGAGTTTACGACATATTAATTATTATGATAAATTAGATACATATTATCGTCGTTAGAAAATGTGTGAAATATCTAAAATATGTAAATTTCCATAGTTCATGGGTTGGGTTTATTTCAGAACTCTAATTAAATACAGAACTTTCAGAACTCTAAATAAACAATTATATATATAAATATATATATATATATATATATATATATATATATATATATATATATATATATATATATATATATATATATATATATATACAGGGGACCGCTAGAATGAGAACCACCTCGAGTTGTAAGAACCGCGAGAATTACACCCCACGGAGGGGCGTTCGGCGCGATTTTTTTTACATGTAGATGTGTGCATTATAAACACGGCCGTAAAAAATCACGGCGAACGCCCCTCCGTGGGGTGTAGTTTTTTACACCTCAAGTTTGGTGTTTTTTAATTTTTTTTTCTTTTTTCTTTTTTTTTCACCAAACTTGAGGTGTAAAAAACTACACCCCACGGAGGGGCGTTCGCCGTGATTTTTTACGGCCGTGTTTATAATGCACACATCTACTTGTAAAAAAAAAATCGCGGCGAACGCCCCTCCGTGGGGTGTAGTTCTCGCGGTTCTTACAACTCGAGGTGGTTCTCATTCTAGCGGCTCCCTATATATATATATATATATATATATATATATATATATATATAGGGTATTTGTATCATTTATTATATGTATTTTTATGATTACATACATGTTAAAAGTAGTTTACATATATGTAATAGCCAAATTATATATATGTGTTATAACTAATTACATATATGTAAAAAAACTAGTTTACATATGTGTAATCATAAAATTACACATAAAAAATGATAAAGTTGCTCTTAACATGTATGTAATGATAAATATACATATAATAAATGATAAAATTATTTAAAATATAAAAATATACAAATAAAAAGATTGTTTATTAGAAGTTTTGTATGTTCTGTAAATATTTAGGGTTCTGAAATGATTTTCACTCCATAATTCATTGCATACAAAATACATACTCAAAAACAAAGTTTATTTTCGACATAATATATCTATTAAAATGAAACATTACTAGACAAGGGTAAAAGTAAAAAAAAAAAAAAGTAACAACACATGTGAACTATTGACCATTTCATCCTCCATTTATATTATGTTTTAAGGTGGCTCGATCGATAAACCAGCGGACCAAACAAGCTAAGTTGGGCTTTTAGGCGGGTTGGCCGCTAAATCGACCGATTAGTACAACTTAAACTTTAAGTTCGGCAGCTAAGTTTGATTGATGAGTTTTAAGTTTATTGATACAGACGTATTGAGTTGTTTAATTTGAATTATTGATGCAAGTTGTAATTATTTAGTAAATAGTTCTCGTGCCTATCGCCATCCAAATGAGCTTTAATGTTTCATGGACCAAAGGTGTTAATGGCGTAGGATTAGTATTAATTTTGTTCTTATCTTTTGTATGTGATTTAATTTCCCCTATCATCATCATTTTTTGACTTTTTCTTTTGTTGTTTATCCCCTTTGTTTATAACTTTATGCAATGTTTTAATACCGGTATGAACCGGCCGGTTATACCGGTTAAACTGGATATCAGACACGGGTCCGGTACGATAAATGCCGGTAAAATCCGAATACAATATGTCTTATGTACCGACGGTAAATCCGGTTCTACCGGTTCAAACCGTTGAACCGGTTTGGATTATCTTAAAATTTGATTTTTTAGATTTAATAAAATATGATATATAAGTAATATTGACATTCCATATTTCCACTAATTAACAAAATGCCTTCCGTTTTAATATTCCATCATTGTTGAAATTGTTGCTCACCTCGTCTAATATAATATTGTTCATAACTAATAAAAATTCTCTGAAAATGCTTAATATTTCATAAGAAAATAGTTTTTTTTTAATAAAATCATGAACAATTACATAAATCCTAATAGAGATTAGATTATTTTTTAAAATGAATTTGTATTTTATGAAATTATAGGGTTAACTAGTAACCCGGTTGAACCGGCCGGTACAACCCAGTTCAATCGGTTAAACTATTTTAAAGTCAAAATCGGTATGATTTAAAAACCGGTTTTTAAAACATTGACTTTATGTGTTTAATAACCTATTTTTATTTATTTACAAATTTATGCAATTTAAATATATATTTAACAAGGTTTTTCTAACCGGCTCCACTAGCCAGACCTAGACCGAACATACAAGTTCGGTCAGGTAGGAATGAGGCGTTTTGTTTTAGCTGGCCGGTTTTATACCTTTTCTGGTTAACTGAATAACTGGTAATCTGGGTTCAGGGTCGAGCACTCGAGCCTGTATTTTTTTTAATTTTTGCGAAATAGGTTTAAGCAAGGATGATTTCTTTTTCTTTTCGGCTACATCCTTCGTTCAAGAATCCAACATTGTTGTGCAACAATTTCTTCCAATGTTCCAGACTTCTAACCCTTGTTCCAAAATCCATTCGGTTGTTGTTGTTTAACTTCGTTCAAGTGTGTTCGAGAATCTGCTCAACTGTGCGTTAGGCGATAATTTTATTAGGAAGAGAAAACTTTAGTATTTTTAACAATGAAACTATATCAAACAAATAGCAAAAAAGAGGCAACATAAGCTGAAAATCCCTACAACAAACAATAGACTAATAGACCAGGGTAGGGATGACAATGGGGCGTGTTTGAATAGTCCAACCCAATACCAGATTATAAAAGCCTGTTCGGAACCCTACCCAAAAACTATAGGGTTACTACCGATTATCCATCGGGTATACCCCGGGTTTTGGGCGTACCCGCTAATTTATTAAAAATGCCCGTTGGGTGTACTGACCCAAAACGCGTTGGGGTTCTATCGGTTAACTATCCATCGGGTATCGGGTATACTTCGGGTTTCGTGTGCACCCGCTAATTTTTTCAAAATACCCATTGGGTATATCAACTCAAAACCCGTCTAGTAACTATTAATTAATTACAATTCACAAGTTATGGATTAGAAAAAAAAATCGTTTAAATTCAGATAGTTCAAAACTAACCTTTGATTTTGGTCAAAATTTAATCAGAATGGATTATACATCCTCGTCTATTTGAGAATGCTAATTACTAACTCTGGATGCGTATGAATTATTGGTCATACATCTTGGCAGTATCAGTATGCAAACTTGTTGGGTGTTGATTAAATTATACAAAAAATATATGTAATTCTAGAAATTAGAATCTATACTTTCTATAAAAGAAGAAACTTCGATTACATAAGAAAAACTGATGTGTTAGCAGGAGAGGCTGTAACAACTCTCACTAAAAATAATACTTAGAATGATAATTATCTATTAAGAAAACCCTAATTGAGACACCCAAGTGATTCTGCATAAACCCTAAAATTTTCAGAACAATCGGAATCAGGATCAGGGCCCCTAAAACTCAGGGGGGGTTAAACCCTAGTAACGATTATCAACAATTCTTGCTGTCTAAAATTCGTTTGAGAAAATTTTCAACTCAGCATAGCTAGTCCCGAACCTGGCTACCCTATAACTAGACTGCTTCCCTTACGTACCGTAAGGGAAGTGGCTTACGGTCCGTAAGCGTGTCCAAAAATCAGTATAAATAGCAGACATTGGGACTTACATTCTGTTGTTAGTTCGACGAAGAAATTCGTTGTGTATAGTACGTTATAAGCAGAAACAGTCCACAACACACACTAATTCACGAAGTGCTGCCGCAATCAGGGTAATAACTCGATCGCTATTACGATTCAACGTCCGATCGATTATAACTATCCAAAGATTGTCCGAGTGCTGCTCAAATTGAGCTTGTACTTTGATTATTCGTCGTGATTTCGACTTGAATATTTGAGTGCTGTTCGAATTCGGAATATGCTCTGTTATTCGTCGTGAATCCGTTGAATTATTAAGTATTGCACTTGTAAATCACTGTGAGGGTTTAATCTCGTGAATTGTCGTAACTGCTGTATTAGTTACTAAACCGTTTGTGTGTGCATTATTGTTAAATTAGGTTAATCAAGGCAAATCAGTAGGCTTATACTCTGCTCGTTAAATCTGCAAAGTGAGTCATTCTCTTTTTATCAACTGTTTTTACAAAACTCCAAGTTATTTTCAAAGTTATAATTACAGGGATTAAGTCTTTGTAATCACCAAATTACAGCCGGTATGTGGGGTTTTGTATACATTACTTGATAACCGTCACCACTGGGCAAACGGGTTAGCCAATGGGTGATATGACCATAGTCACATACACCATCAGGCAATGAGGCTACCGATGGCTGGTCGAGTGACAAATACTGTGGGTAGTTGGTTGATAAACAGAAACATTGTAATCGCTCTTAATACTGTAAATTATAACAAATGTGTCGTTTTAGTAAAATGAATGATTCACTCAGTATTTCCCCGCTGACAAAACCTTTTTCAAACATGTTTCAGGTGATCTGTTGTGAGCAAAAGAAAAGTGCCGTGAAGCACTCCCAGCTTAGAAAAGTGGCTCAATGTAAATAAATAAAGGAACATGTTTTGAAAATAAAGATTTCCCTGGAAAATCACATTATTGTAAATTACGGGAATTTATCCCTAAGTTATGAAACGGACAGTTTAAATTATTGAAAGATCCTGTTTTAAAAAGACTTCCGCTGTCGCCTAAATTAAATACCACGGGATTCCTGTCCCGCGGCTCCTGAAACGGGTCAAACCGGGTCGGGGGCCGTGACAGAGGCTGTCCAACAAGGTTTTTCTTATGTCATTATTACATCATAAACCTTAATATTAAAAGACTTTAAAATTCAAAGATGGTCCACATTCACCTTTTCAAACCATTGCCATCAAACCACTGCCCCTCCAAACCTCCAAACTGTAACACCTCGAATTTTTGCGTCCAATAATGTGTTAACACGTGTCATTTGATTACACGTGGCATTTATATTAAATAAAGGACAAATTTTGACAAACCTTGAAAGTATATAAATTCGAGGGTTATAAATGTCAACAAGGGTAAATATACTGTATAGTAACCCTAAATAATGCTTGAACCTTCAAACGAATAAATCATAGATCGTACAGAAGCGAAACGCGAAAGAAAGTGAGAGATTACAAGCTACAGGGGTTAACCGTGTCAACATGTTTAATTATACCTCTGAGTGACCCTTTGACGTTCCCAAGGCTTTGTGACGGTATTATACACTCACTAAAATATAATATATAAATTTCGCGAAGTTTCGTTATGAAACAAGAAAGTTACGATCGAATTCGTAGGAGAAGGGTTAAAAGCGTCAATAATGAAAGTTAAGGCTTTCTGAATAATTAATAAACTAACCGGGGACTTAACAACGCGGGTAAATAACACGAGGTCCCTAGTTGTAATTAACCGAGGGCCAAACCGCAAAGTTACCCCTTCAAACCCGAAAGGTCAGGTAAATCATTACGAAAGATTTCGTTATTAATTACCCGATTCTGTCATCATTGCAAAAGATTTAAAAGTTCTGAGAATATAACCTCTCGCGGCCCGCATGAGGTTTTGGCTTAAGTTGAGGCGGGCCGCGAGCCTCCTCTTTTACTCGCCTGATTTTTGAATCTCAGGCGGCCCGCGTAGAAGTAGCATGGATTCTCCATGCGGGCCGCGTGGGACGCCCAGATGCAGAAACTTTGTATTTTCTTGCCTTTTGAGCATTATGAACGATCAAACACCAATAAATGAGGCATGGGCACCCTATACTTGACCCATAGCTCTAAGGGACACATGCCCATCATCCATGATCAGCTGTAGGCTGTTGTGTGATGATCTTGAGTGCATTGTTTCACTATAAATAGGCTAGTTTGGTTCATAACATTCACACAACTCAAACACTCCTATCTGATCATTCTAAGAAGCTCTCTAGCATTCTCTTCTGCTCTCTAAGCAAGATACAACTTCTGTAAGTCGTTCACACCCATTTTGGTCTTACATTTCCATAGTTCTAGCTTATAAACTCAACCGTCGTAACTAACGGTTGTCATAGCGATAAATCACAAATGGTCCAGTGAATTGTCGGATCAAAAGTAGTTTTGAGTTGGTATTTATGTGGGTAATAAACCCCTAAAAGGGTTCCCTCTGATCACCACTCTAACTATGTCAAATATCGAGTCAAACGCGCACTTAAAAAGTCAACAGAAAGTCGTTCTGCCATTTTGTACATAATCTGTAATGTATATGCTATGAAACCTGTTTTGATAATCATAAAACATGAAAATAAGTATGTAAACCTGTTTGCGCTCGTTTGAATCGACCATTTGCTATATTGACCCGGTTCGGAGCCGAATGTCGCAAAAGTTTGACTTTTGCATTGACTTCAGTTCTGACCCGTTTTAGTGAGGTATAGATATACCTTAGGACTCTCTTAGGACCAGGTTACATGATGATATAAACCTCTGTGATCGGTTCAAGAGTTATCCGAGTCTTTTGCGCATTTCCGTTAATCGCCTAAAAGTTGACCGTAACGCCATTTTGAAAATAAAACGAGTATTTCGGACACGTGAACGGACCAGAACCTTGCTTATTAAATTATAAGCATGTCCTTAAAGTTTCACGTCAATCCGAGGTCTAGAATGAGAGTTATGCTAAATAGCGCAATTAAAGTAAACTTTTGTAATAAACGGCGCAATTAGCATAACGCCTATCTAAACCAAGATTTCGTCACCAAAACTTTTACCCACTGTTATAAAATAATATTTTGGGAATTTTAGAGATTTTTAATAATTTTTACCTTGCTCATAACCTGCGGTTATGGCTACGGTTCGGTAAATACCGAATATGCCCTTTTTGGCCGAAACATGAGTTCTACAAGGTCTTTTGACCCGATTCCAGTTGCTACTGATTTTAAATAATAAATAAAGTATTTTAGACTTTATAAACTGTTTGGGAAACTCAGATTTCCTGTAGAACTCGAAAAGCCCTTTTAAAGTCTTTAAAATGACCGAAAAGCCCCTACGGGGCGTAATATTAACTTAAACTCGTTACGGGCATCACGGAAGGTATCCTACTGATACCACAACCTCTTTAAGGCATATTGACTCAGGAAATAAGCGTAAGACTCTCATGGTTAACCGTTTCGCCTATTGCGCGCACGGTTCGGCTTATGAAACTAGTTTTCATAAATTAGCCGATACGGGTCAAATTATATTATTTGGACCCCAAAATCCAGAGTGTGAACCTTAGACCTATATAAAACAAGTCTCTGAACTTGTTGGGTCAGAATCACACTCCATTCACGGTTTTCGCCTTTTCGCGTGATTAAACCGTATTCACATATCGGAACCAACCGGTCTAGGCTACGGCCATTATAAAGACTCGTTAGGATTCTAAGAGGTTAATTAAAACCTTCGTTCCAGATTAGGAGCCCAGTAAAAGCTATCGGTGATTTAATCAAACTAAGGAATAATACTTGCAAAGGTAAATACTTTAACTTATTTCCCCTATATGGGCTTGGGTTACGGTATATTAATACCGCTTGATTGAGCATTATATTTTTCCATCGCTTAGGTGGTTAATTAAATAATATGATTGGCTCATTTAAACAGTTTTGTTTCTTAAAAGCCTTTGGGGGGGTTTAATGACCGTTGTCCCGGATATCCTTGGCATCATTTTACGAAATGGCCACGACCATCGACATCCCGGTGTAGGCGTACACCCGGTATACATTGTCGACATTAAATTAAAAGACGTAGCCGTTGGTTTTTATACTACGGTTTTACGCAATGTGGTGTGTCTATAAATCTTTAACCCGGCACGACCCGGGCTACTGAACGCATAAAAGAACATGTAAAACGTTCACAAGATTTTAATAATTTTCCCAAGTTATAAAAGAGTTTGTGCCTTGTGCATTCAAATCAATTTTAATAAACATTTTCAAATGTGTCAGTTGAATGTATTTACCAGTGTAAACTGACGTATTTTTCCCCAAAAGATTAAGTGCAGGTACTATACGAAATTGGCTGGTATTAGCTTCCTAAGCATCACGAATAGTCTCGCAAACTCGATGCCGTATCTGAATGAACAATATTTTATTATTATTTTGATCCGCTGTGGATATATTCGACTTCTGTAATACATTTGATATTACAACCAGAGGTTGAAGTATATATTTATCTTTAAGCTTCCGCTGTGCATTTATATAATTGTGTGGTTTGACTATATTGTTGCCAACATCGTCACGGTAATCCCCCACCGAGCCCACCGGTGAGACACGTGGAAAACGAGGTGTGACAGGTTGGTATCAGAGCCAACATTGAGTGAATTAAACACTATCCTATTGTGTTTAATCTCAGTGACACAATTGCACATACTTGAGTCTAGACAATAACTTAGGACAAATTCGGATTAATACTCCTTTTTGTCATTACTTTCATTTCGATTTTTAATAAGTTTTGGAGCAGGAAACATGCCGCCAGTAATATTCCGAGGAAGAGGAAGGGGAAGAAGAGGCAGAGGAGATATCGTGACTCATCACGATCACGAAGCTGGACCATCAGGTACAAGACCTCCTTCAATGACAAGGAGCGAAGAGCCACAACGACGAAGAGATCTTTACGAACCCGCGAGGCATTCCACCTCGCACAGCTCGACGCCATCATACCGGCACTCCTTTGGGCCAAACTCAGAGAATGATCCCAACAACCCACAACCTTCCTTCATACCTCTACAACGTTCGGTATCGCACCGAAATTACGACGACCCTACTCCATACTTCATAGGTCAGTTTAATCCGGCTGACTACATACAGGAACCTTCAGGCTTTGTTCCATTAGGGCCACAAGATCACTTCTCCGAAGACCATATGGATGAAGATACTGATCCAACTGAACCTGCTCGTGGTACGCCCACGCATCCGATAGAAGTCTCTGATGGGTCATCTTTCCATGGCACACCCTATCAGGGACCAGACAGTTTCCAAGCGTTGTTCGACCGACATGAGTGGTACTACACGCCACCTCAACAGACATCACAATAACCGCGACATCCACAGGATCCCTCTGAGGATTCACGCTTTGAGGCAGTTACGCCACCACCTCCGCCACCGGCGCAACCAGTAATGCCTGATCCGCCAAGGCGTAGGAGGACGAATGCGCGTATGTCCACACGAGGAGGAGGGGGTATCCACTTCAGCACCCCTCGACACTCTAGTAGTATCCACTATCCGCCACTACAAGAAGAAGGACCTTCAAGTCCAATACAGGAGGCGAACTCCGCACCAGCTGCACCAAATTCGCCACCATTTGGGTATGACCAACCCATACCTGCTTACACGGGTCCAACGGCTTACAACCCGTTCAAACCGTCACAAGCACAATACAACTACAATTATGAGCGCGACCCGTATGTGGTGTCGGCTAGATATAATGCGCGCTACCCCGACGGAGCTCATGGGAACATGGGACCACCGGATTACTCAGCTTATGGGTATCCAATACCTCCCAGACCTCCAGTTCCGCATCAAGCGCCACAACCACGATTCTCTCCTCCTGAACAAGAAGAGATACTCCATCGACTAGATCGTGTGGAGAGAGAGTTCGAAGAAGAGAAAAAGAGCCACCGAGGATTTCTCAAAGGCTTGGCGAACCTACTAAAGGGCAAAAAGAAGAAACGTGACCACTAGCCCTTAATAGTTGTACTAGTGTAATTTCTACTTTAAAATAAGTCCCTGCGTGGACACTTATCATATTTCAGTCCCTACGTGGACTTATCTTTTAGTCCTTGCATGGACACCTATCTTATATTAGTCCCTGCGTGGACTTGTCGCTCATTTTAAAACCTCTATGGAGGTATGTACTAGTTAAAAGACCCGTTTAGGGCAATATGTAATTGTATTTAAGATTATGGAATGTATGTTATGAGTTTTGTTTTAATATGTATGAAATAAATCAAAACCAATCCTTTTAAATTGATCTGCCTAAATAAAGAATCTTACGAGTGAAACCTAGCCTGGTGTCTTTTAAGATCCGGCCAAGATGGTAGGACTTAATTAAAAGATTCAGATTTCCTGTTAACCGCTGCACGCATGTTAACAATCATGGCAGATGTGATTCGTTAAAAATCACGCACGTCATTCTTATACAATAATCCTTTAAAGGATTTTAAAGACCCAACTAAATGATTTATAAATCTTGGGCAAGAATCATCAATAAGGATGATCATTTATTAAACATCCATTAAGTGATGTAGTGCCTACGGGCCAACCTTATTTAAAAACATCCATTAGTGATGTAGTGCCTACGGGCCAATCCTATTAAAACATCGATTAGTGATGTAGTGCCTACGGGCCAAATCTTATTAAAACATCCATTAGTGATGTAGTGCCTACGGGCCAATCTTATTAAAACATCCATTAGAGGTGTAGTGCCTATGGGCCGTAATAATTGTCTTATAAAGACAAAAGACAGTGGTGGTCTATGACTCCCTGTCAGAAAGAGATAAAAGAACTACGGTTCAAATCTCTATGCCTTTGATTCTCTGAAATCTCGGCTAATATTATAAAACATTCTCGTGATTAGGCTTTATGCCGCCAATATTATTGTTATAGCTAAAATAGGATGTATTCAAATCCTAAGATTTAATAAGTAATAAGTTAACCAAATATGGTCTCTGTTACCATGGTTGACAAATTGTCATAAAAGATAATTATATAATAATCTCCTGAATAAAATTTTGCTATCTTCTGTAACAGATTCAAGTTACAATGGCGGATCCCAATGGAGAGAATAGCCATACAAATGAAGATGACTACGATAATGCGCCAGTGCATTTGACAGGCGCACAGTTAAAGGCTCTAATTGACAATGCTGTTCAGGCAGCTCTGGATCGTCAATATACTGAGTCCCAAGGCAGAACCGTGTCAAAACCACCCTCTAAACCAAAGACACACTCCAAACCACCCTCTCAACCCAAGAAAGATGACGACAAACACTCGTCCACTGAGAACAGCGTTCATCGCGATAGAGAATATACTGATGCACCAAATGCTAAGGGTTGCACCTACAAATACTTTGTATCTTGTAAGCCCCGGGAATTTACAGGGGAGAAAGGTGCTGTTGATTGTATCACCTGGCTAGATGAGATGGATACTATTGTGGACATCAGCGGGTGTGCAGAGAGGGATGTGGTGAAGTATGTGTCCCAGTCATTTAAGGGCGAGGCCCTGGCCTGGTGGAGAGCGTTGGTGCAGGCATCAGGTAAGTCTGCTTTATACAAGATGACATGGGAGGAATTTATTGCTCTCATTAAGGAAAACTACTGCCCTCAGCATGAGGTTGAGAAGATCGAGGCTGACTTTGTGTCACTGGTAATGACGAACCTGGACTGCCAGGCTTATTTGACGAGCTTCAATACGATGTCTCGCCTAGTTCCGTACCTTGTGACACCAGAGTCTAGAAGAATCGCCCGTTTCATTGGGGGCTTGGAGCCTGCGATAAAGGCGAGTGTAAAGGCCTCCCGACCGACGACCTTCAGGTCAGTTACTGACCTCTCCTTGTCTCTCACTTTAGACGCGATCCGTCTGAGGACCCTAAGGAGCAAAGAGGCTGAGAAGAGGAAACGTGAGGATGATACCTCACGAAGGTCAGGGAAGAAGCATCGTGGAAACGGTGAAGGCAAAAGAGGGTCGGAGGCGAAGAAAGATGGGCAAGCTGGTGAAAGGCCCAACTGCAAAATCTGCAAGAAACCCCACTCTGGGAAGTGCAGGTTTGCATCGAATTCACAGTCACAACCAAAGACTCCTTCCTGTGGACTGTGCAAGTCTAAGGATCATAAGACTGTGGAATGCAAGAAGATCAAGGATGCAACCTGCTATGGTTGCAACGAAAAGGGGCATATCAAGAGTAACTGCCCTAAGAACGCCAAGAAGGCGGAGGAGACCAAGAAGACAAACGCGAGAGTCTTCCGCATGGATGCAAAGGAGGCAGTACAGAACGACAATGTGCTTACAGGTACTTTTCTTGTAAATAATATATTTGCAAGAGTACTTTTCGATTCTGGCGCTGATAAGTCCTTTGTAGACCAAAAGTTTTATAAACTATTGAACATGCCGATCAAAACCCTAGATGTAAAATACGAGGTAGAGTTAGCAGACGACACGATAGAAACCGTCTCCACTGTGCTAGAGGGATGTGAAATGTCCATTAAGAACCATTCTTTTCCTCTATCTCTACTTCCCTTCAAACTAGCGGGTTTCGACATAGTCCTAGGCATGGACTGGTTATCCCGTAATCAGGCCCAAATCATTTGCGGCAAGAGGCATATAGTGCTAAAGACTCCGAGTGGTGAATCGCTTACCATTCGAGGAGATACGCAGTACGGGTTACCCGAGGACGTATCTATGCTCAAGGCTTCAAGGTGTTTAAACAGAGGCTGCGTAATTTACATGGCTCAGGTGATAATAGAAGAACCTAAGCCGAAGATCGAGGATCTTCCTGTCATTTCTGAATACCCCGAGGTTTTTCCTGAAGAACTACCTGGTTTGCCACCAGATAGACAAGTGGAGTTCAGAATAGACATCATTCCTGGAGCGGCTCCGATAGCAAGAGCACCTTACAGGCTAGCTCCAACGGAAATGAAAGAACTGAGGACCCAGTTGGATGAACTGCTGGCGAAAGGTTTTATCAGACCTAGTTCATCTCCCTGGGGAGCACCAGTCCTATTTGTAAAGAAGAAGGACGGATCGATGCGGTTGTGCATCGACTATCGAGAGCTAAATAAAGTTACCATAAAGAATAGATATCCTTTGCCGAGGATCGATGATCTATTCGATCAGCTGCAAGGAGCAAGCTATTTCTCGAAGATCGACTTGAGGTCGGGCTATCATCAGCTAAGGGTCAGAGATGAGGATGTACATAAGACAGCATTTAGAACTCGCTATGGTCATTACGAGTTCCTAGTGATGCCTTTTGGGCTCACAAATGCACCGGCTGCGTTCATGGATCTCATGAATCGCGTCTGCAAGCCGTATTTGGACAAATTTGTCATAGTCTTCATCGACGATATCCTTATATATTCCAAGAACCAAGCTGACCACGAGAAGCACCTCCGTTGCATTCTCGAATTACTACAGCGTGAGAAACTCTACGCCAAATTCTCGAAATGTGAATTCTGGCTACGAGAGGTTCAGTTTTTAGGTCACGTTGTGAGTGAGCGTGGTATCCAAGTGGATCCCGCTAAGGTAGAGGCAGTCATGAACTGGCAAGAGCCAAAGACGCCTACCGAAATCCGTAGTTTCCTGGGGTTAGCAGGGTACTACAGGAGGTTTATTGAGAACTTTTCGAGGATTGCTGCGCCCTTGACTTCCCTAACCAAGAAGAAGGAAAAGTTTATTTGGGGCCCAAAGCAGCAAGAGTCCTTCGAAATACTGAAGCAAAAGCTAAGCAACGCACCTGTGCTGACATTACCGGAAGGTACAGATGAATTCGTAGTTTACTGCGATGCATCACACACGGGCATGGGGTGTGTGCTTATGCAGAAGGGCAAGGTGATTGCCTATGCTTCAAGGCAATTAAAGGTGCACGAAAAGAATTACACCACCCATGACTTGGAGTTGGGTGCCGTTGTATTTGCACTAAAATTGTGGAGGCATTACCTTTATGGTATTAAATTTGTGATTTATTCTGATCACAAAAGCCTCCAGCACCTGTTCAACCAGAAGGAGTTGAACATGAGGCAGCGCCGTTGGATGGAAACCTTGAATGACTATGATTGCGAGATCAGGTACCATCCCGGCAAAGCGAATGTGGTCGCTGATGCCTTAAGCAGGAAAGAAAGGGTAAAACCTATTCGAATCAATGCCAAGAGTATTGAGGTCAAGAACAATTTAATTGAAAGGATTTTAGCTGCACAGCAAGAGGCTGTGTTGGAAGCTAATTATCCTAATGAAAAGTTAGGAGTAACTGAGGAGCAGTTGACTCTTAGCAAGGATGGAATCCTTAGATTGAACGGACGTATATGGGTTCCAATTTGTGGAGGACTACGAGATGTTATCCTCCAGGAAGCCCATAGTTCCAAATATTCGGTCCATCCTGGTGCAGACAAGATGTATCAAGATTTAAAGGCAAACTATTGGTGGATAGGCTTGAAAAAGTCTGTGGCCGCCCACGTAGCAAAGTGCTTGACTTGTGCTCAAGTCAAAGCCGAGCACCAAAAGCCGTCTGGCTTGCTACAACAGCCTGAACTTCCCGAGTGGAAGTGGGAATGCGTAACTATGGACTTCATAACCAAGTTACCCAAAACCAGGAAAGGAAACGATACAATATGGGTCATAGTTGATAGGCTGACTAAATCAGCTCATTTTCTACCCATCAAGGAGACGTATAGCTCCGATATGTTAGCCCAACTTTATGTGGATAAGATTGTAGCCTTACACGGCATACCTGTGTCTATTATCTCCGACCGGGATACTAGATACACGTCTCACTTCTGGAAGAGTTTCCAGCAATCTTTGGGCACGCGTTTGAACTTCAGTACGACTTACCATCCACAGACGGACGGTCAGAGTGAGCGTACCATTCAAACGTTGGAAGACATGCTTCGTGCGTGTGCGATCGATTTAGGTGGTAACTGGGATAAGAATCTACCCCTAATCGAGTTCTCCTACAATAATAGCTACCATACCAGCATAAAGGCTGCGCCTTTCGAGGCATTATACGGTAGGAAATGCAGATCGCCTGTTTGTTGGGCGGAAGTAGGAGAGGTCCAATTATCGGGACCAGAGATAGTTTTCCAGACAACGGACAAGATTGTCCAGATTCGAGAACGTCTCAAGGCTGCCCGCGATAGGCAGAAGAGCTACGCTGATCCAAAGCGTAAGGATTTTCACTTCGAAGTGGGTGAAAAGGTGTTGCTTAAAATATCGCCCTGGAAAGGGGTGATGCGTTTCGGCAAGAAAGGCAAACTGAGTCCGAGATACATAGGACCTTTTGAGGTCATTGAATGTGTCGGATCAGTTGCCTATAAGTTGAACTTGCCTAAAGAGCTCAATGGAATTCACAACGTGTTCCACATCTGCAATCTCAAAAAGTGCTTCGCCGATGAATCATTGGTGATTCCACACACAGATGTGCATATAGATGAGAGCTTAAAGTTTGTAGAAAAACCTTTGTCGATTGAAGATCGACAGGTGAAAAAAGCTTCGAAGAAAGCACGTACCGATTGTAAAAGTCAAATGGGATGCTCGTAGAGGTCCCGAATATACGTGGGAAGTCGAAGACACAATGAAAGAAAAATACCCCTATTTATTTGAGTAAATCTCGGGTCGAGATTTATTTTAAGGGGGTGAGGAGTAACACCTCGAATTTTTGCGTCCAATAATGTGTTAACACGTGTCATTTGATTACACGTGGCATTTATATTAAATAAAGGACAAATTTTGACAAACCTTGAAAGTATATAAATTCGAGGGTTATAAATGTCAACAAGGGTAAATATACTGTATAGTAACCCTAAATAATGCTTGAACCTTCAAACGAATAAATCATAGATCGTACAGAAGCGAAACGCGAAAGAAAGTGAGAGATTACAAGCTACAGGGGTTAACCGTGTCAACATGTTTAATTATACCTCTGAGTGACCCTTTAACGTTCCCAAGGCTTTGTGACGGTATTATACACTCACTAAAATATAATATATAAATTTCGCGAAGTTTCGTTATGAAACAAGAAAGTTACGATCGAATTCGTAGGAGAAGGGTTAAAAGCGTCAATAATGAAAGTTAAGGCTTTCTGAATAATTAATAAACTAACCGGGGACTTAACAAAGCGGGTAAATAACACGAGGTCCCTAGTTGTAATTAACCGAGGGCCAAACCGCAAAGTTACCCCTTCAAACCCGAAAGGTCAGGTAAATCATTACGAAAGATTTCGTTATTAATTACCCGATTCTGTCATCATTGCAAAAGATTTAAAAGTTCTGAGAATATAACCTCTCGCGGCCCGCATGAGGTTTTGGCTTAAGTTGAGGCGGGCCGCGAGCCTCCTCTTTTACTCGCCTGATTTTTGAATCTCAGGCGGCCCGCGTAGAAGTAGCATGGATTCTCCATGCGGGCCGCGTGGGACGCCCAGATGCAGAAACTTTGTATTTTCTTGCCTTTTGAGCATTATGAACGATCAAACACCAATAAATGAGGCATGGGCACCCTATACTTGACCCATAGCTCTAAGGGACACATGCCCATCATCCATGATCAGCTGTAGGCTGTTGTGTGATGATCTTGAGTGCATTGTTTCACTATAAATAGGCTAGTTTGGTTCATAACATTCACACAACTCAAACACTCCTATCTGATCATTCTAAGAAGCTCTCTAGCATTCTCTTCTGCTCTCTAAGCAAGATACAACTTCTGTAAGTCGTTCACACCCATTTTGGTCTTACATTTCCATAGTTCTAGCTTATAAACTCAACCGTCGTAACTAACGGTTGTCATAGCGATAAATCACAAATGGTCCAGTGAATTGTCGGATCAAAAGTAGTTTTGAGTTGGTATTTATGTGGGTAATAAACCCCTAAAAGGGTTCCCTCTGATCACCACTCTAACTATGTCAAATATCGAGTCAAACGCGCACTTAAAAAGTCAACAGAAAGTCGTTCTGCCATTTTGTACATAATCTGTAATGTATATGCTATGAAACCTGTTTTGATAATCATAAAACATGAAAATAAGTATGTAAACCTGTTTGCGCTCGTTTGAATCGACCATTTGCTATATTGACCCGGTTCGGAGCCGAATGTCGCAAAAGTTTGACTTTTGCATTGACTTCAGTTCTGACCCGTTTTAGTGAGGTATAGATATACCTTAGGACTCTCTTAGGACCAGGTTACATGATGATATAAACCTCTGTGATCGGTTCAAGAGTTATCCGAGTCTTTTGCGCATTTCCGTTAATCGCCTAAAAGTTGACCGTAACGCCATTTTGAAAATAAAACGAGTATTTCGGACACGTGAACGGACCAGAACCTTGCTTATTAAATTATAAGCATGTCCTTAAAGTTTCACGTCAATCCGAGGTCTAGAATGAGAGTTATGCTAAATAGCGCAATTAAAGTAAACTTTTGTAATAAACGGCGCAATTAGCATAACGCCTATCTAAACCAAGATTTCGTCACCAAAACTTTTACCCACTGTTATAAAATAATATTTTGGGAATTTTAGAGATTTTTAATAATTTTTACCTTGCTCATAACCTGCGGTTATGGCTACGGTTCGGTAAATACCGAATATGCCCTTTTTGGCCGAAACATGAGTTCTACAAGGTCTTTTGACCCGATTCCAGTTGCTACTGATTTTAAATAATAAATAAAGTATTTTAGACTTTATAAACTGTTTGGGAAACTCAGATTTCCTGTAGAACTCGAAAAGCCCTTTTAAAGTCTTTAAAATGACCGAAAAGCCCCTACGGGGCGTAATATTAACTTAAACTCGTTACGGGCATCACGGAAGGTATCCTACTGATACCACAACCTCTTTAAGGCATATTGACTCAGGAAATAAGCGTAAGACTCTCATGGTTAACCGTTTCGCCTATTGCGCGCACGGTTCGGCTTATGAAACTAGTTTTCATAAATTAGCCGATACGGGTCAAATTATATTATTTGGACCCCAAAATCCAGAGTGTGAACCTTAGACCTATATAAAACAAGTCTCTGAACTTGTTGGGTCAGAATCACACTCCATTCACGGTTTTCGCCTTTTCGCGTGATTAAACCGTATTCACATATCGGAACCAACCGGTCTAGGCTACGGCCATTATAAAGACTCGTTAGGATTCTAAGAGGTTAATTAAAACCTTCGTTCCAGATTAGGAGCCCAGTAAAAGCTATCGGTGATTTAATCAAACTAAGGAATAATACTTGCAAAGGTAAATACTTTAACTTATTTCCCCTATATGGGCTTGGGTTACGGTATATTAATACCGCTTGATTGAGCATTATATTTTTCCATCGCTTAGGTGGTTAATTAAATAATATGATTGGCTCATTTAAACAGTTTTGTTTCTTAAAAGCCTTTGGGGGGTTTAATGACCGTTGTCCCGGATATCCTTGGCATCATTTTACGAAATGGCCACGACCATCGACATCCCGGTGTAGGCGTACACCCGGTATACATTGTCGACATTAAATTAAAAGACGTAGCCGTTGGTTTTTATACTACGGTTTTACGCAATGTGGTGTGTCTATAAATCTTTAACCCGGCACG
Organism: Helianthus annuus; assembly: GCF_002127325.2. Lineage (NCBI taxonomy): Eukaryota > Viridiplantae > Streptophyta > Magnoliopsida > Asterales > Asteraceae > Helianthus > Helianthus annuus. Next base: position 10,021,559 of record NC_035435.2, read on the forward strand.
ACCCGGGCTACTGAACGCATAAAAGAACATGTAAAACGTTCACAAGATTTTAATAATTTTCCCAAGTTATAAAAGAGTTTGTGCCTTGTGCATTCAAATCAATTTTAATAAACATTTTCAAATGTGTCAGTTGAATGTATTTACCAGTGTAAACTGACGTATTTTTCCCCAAAAGATTAAGTGCAGGTACTATACGAAATTGGCTGGTATTAGCTTCCTAAGCATCACGAATAGTCTCGCAAACTCGATGCCGTATCTGAATGAACAATATTTTATTATTATTTTGATCCGCTGTGGATATATTCGACTTCTGTAATACATTTGATATTACAACCAGAGGTTGAAGTATATATTTATCTTTAAGCTTCTGCTGTGCATTTATATAATTGTGTGGTTTGACTATATTGTTGCCAACATCGTCACGGTAATCCCCCACCGAGCCCACCGGTGAGACACGTGGAAAACGAGGTGTGACAGGTTGGTATCAGAGCCAACATTGAGTGAATTAAACACTATCCTATTGTGTTTAATCTCAGTGACACAATTGCACATACTTGAGTCTAGACAATAACTTAGGACAAATTCGGATTAATACTCCTTTTTGTCATTACTTTCATTTCGATTTTTAATAAGTTTTGGAGCAGGAAACATGCCGCCAGTAATATTCCGAGGAAGAGGAAGGGGAAGAAGAGGCAGAGGAGATATCGTGACTCATCACGATCACGAAGCTGGACCATCTGGTACAAGACCTCCTTCAATGACAAGGAGCGAAGAGCCACAACGACGAAGAGATCTTTACGAACCCGCGAGGCATTCCACCTCGCACAGCTCGACGCCATCATACCGGCACTCCTTTGGGCCAAACTCAGAGAATGATCCCAACAACCCACAACCTTCCTTCATACCTCTACAACGTTCGGTATCGCACCGAAATTACGACGACCCTACTCCATACTTCATAGGTCAGTTTAATCCGGCTGACTACATACAGGAACCTTCAGGCTTTGTTCCATTAGGGCCACAAGATCACTTCTCCGAAGACCATATGGATGAAGATACTGATCCAACTGAACCTGCTCATGGTACGCCCACGCATCCGATAGAAGTCTCTGATGGGTCATCTTTCCATGGCACACCCTATCAGGGACCAGACAGTTTCCAAGCGTTGTTCGACCGACATGAGTGGTACTACACGCCACCTCAACAGACATCACAATAACCGCGACATCCACAGGATCCCTCTGAGGATTCACGCTTTGAGGCAGTTACGCCACCACCTCCGCCACCGGCGCAACCAGTAATGCCTGATCCGCCAAGGCGTAGGAGGACGAATGCGCGTATGTCCACACGAGGAGGAGGGGGTATCCACTTCAGCACCCCTCGACACTCTAGTAGTATCCACTATCCGCCACTACAAGAAGAAGGACCTTCAAGTCCAATACAGGAGGCGAACTCCGCACCAGCTGCACCAAATTCGCCACCATTTGGGTATGACCAACCCATACCTGCTTACACGGGTCCAACGGCTTACAACCCGTTCAAACCGTCACAAGCACAATACAACTACAATTATGAGCGCGACCCGTATGTGGTGTCGGCTAGATATAATGCGCGCTACCCCGACGGAGCTCATGGGAACATGGGACCACCGGATTACTCAGCTCATGGGTATCCAATACCTCCCAGACCTCCAGTTCCGCATCAAGCGCCACAACCACGATTCTCTCCTCCTGAACAAGAAGAGATACTCCATCGACTAGATCGTGTGGAGAGAGAGTTCGAAGAAGAGAAAAAGAGCCACCGAGGATTTCTCAAAGGCTTGGCGAACCTACTAAAGGGCAAAAAGAAGAAACGTGACCACTAGCCCTTAATAGTTGTACTAGTGTAATTTCTAGTTTAAAATAAGTCCCTGCGTGGACACTTATCATATTTCAGTCCCTACGTGGACTTATCTTTTAGTCCTTGCATGGACACCTATCTTATATTAGTCCCTGCGTGGACTTGTCGCTCATTTTAAAACCTCTATGGAGGTATGTACTAGTTAAAAGACCCGTTTAGGGCAATATGTAATTGTATTTAAGATTATGGAATGTATGTTATGAGTTTTGTTTTAATATGTATGAAATAAATCAAAACCAATCCTTTTAAATTGATCTGCCTAAATAAAGAATCTTACGAGTGAAACCTAGCCTGGTGTCTTTTAAGATCCGGCCAAGATGGTAGGACTTAATTAAAAGATTCAGATTTCCTGTTAACCGCTGCACGCATGTTAACAATCATGGCAGATGTGATTCGTTAAAAATCACGCACGTCATTCTTATACAATAATCCTTTAAAGGATTTTAAAGACCCAACTAAATGATTTATAAATCTTGGGCAAGAATCATCAATAAGGATGATCATTTATTAAACATCCATTAAGTGATGTAGTGCCTACGGGCCAACCTTATTTAAAAACATCCATTAGTGATGTAGTGCCTACGGGCCAATCCTATTAAAACATCGATTAGTGATGTAGTGCCTACGGGCCAAATCTTATTAAAACATCCATTAGTGATGTAGTGCCTACGGGCCAATCTTATTAAAACATCCATTAGAGGTGTAGTGCCTATGGGCCGTAATAATTGTCTTATAAAGACAAAAGACAGTGGTGGTCTATGACTCCCTGTCAGAAAGAGATAAAAGAACTACGGTTCAAATCTCTATGCCTTTGATTCTCTGAAATCTCGGCTAATATTATAAAACATTCTCGTGATTAGGCTTTATGCCGCCAATATTATTGTTATAGCTAAAATAGGATGTATTCAAATCCTAAGATTTAATAAGTAATAAGTTAACCAAATATGGTCTCTGTTACCATGGTTGACAAATTGTCATAAAAGATAATTATATAATAATCTCCTGAATAAAATTTTGCTATCTTCTGTAACAGATTCAAGTTACAATGGCGGATCCCAATGGAGAGAATAGCCATACAAATGAAGATGACTACGATAATGCGCCAGTGCATTTGACAGGCGCACAGTTAAAGGCTCTAATTGACAATGCTGTTCAGGCAGCTCTGGATCGTCAATATACTGAGTCCCAAGGCAGAACCGTGTCAAAACCACCCTCTAAACCAAAGACACACTCCAAACCACCCTCTCAACCCAAGAAAGATGACGACAAACACTCGTCCACTGAGAACAGCGTTCATCGCGATAGAGAATATACTGATGCACCAAATGCTAAGGGTTGCACCTACAAATACTTTGTATCTTGTAAGCCCCGGGAATTTACAGGGGAGAAAGGTGCTGTTGATTGTATCACCTGGCTAGATGAGATGGATACTATTGTGGACATCAGCGGGTGTGCAGAGAGGGATGTGGTGAAGTATGTGTCCCAGTCATTTAAGGGCGAGGCCCTGGCCTGGTGGAGAGCGTTGGTGCAGGCATCAGGTAAGTCTGCTTTATACAAGATGACATGGGAGGAATTTATTGCTCTCATTAAGGAAAACTACTGCCCTCAGCATGAGGTTGAGAAGATCGAGGCTGACTTTGTGTCACTGGTAATGACGAACCTGGACTGCCAGGCTTATTTGACGAGCTTCAATACGATGTCTCGCCTAGTTCCGTACCTTGTGACACCAGAGTCTAGAAGAATCGCCCGTTTCATTGGGGGCTTGGAGCCTGCGATAAAGGCGAGTGTAAAGGCCTCCCGACCGACGACCTTCAGGTCAGTTACTGACCTCTCCTTGTCTCTCACTTTAGACGCGATCCGTCTGAGGACCCTAAGGAGCAAAGAGGCTGAGAAGAGGAAACGTGAGGATGATACCTCACGAAGGTCAGGGAAGAAGCATCGTGGAAACGGTGAAGGCAAAAGAGGGTCGGAGGCGAAGAAAGATGGGCAAGCTGGTGAAAGGCCCAACTGCAAAATCTGCAAGAAACCCCACTCTGGGAAGTGCAGGTTTGCATCGAATTCACAGTCACAACCAAAGACTCCTTCCTGTGGACTGTGCAAGTCTAAGGATCATAAGACTGTGGAATGCAAGAAGATCAAGGATGCAACCTGCTATGGTTGCAACGAAAAGGGGCATATCAAGAGTAACTGCCCTAAGAACGCCAAGAAGGCGGAGGAGACCAAGAAGACAAACGCGAGAGTCTTCCGCATGGATGCAAAGGAGGCAGTACAGAACGACAATGTGCTTACAGGTACTTTTCTTGTAAATAATATATTTGCAAGAGTACTTTTCGATTCTGGCGCTGATAAGTCCTTTGTAGACCAAAAGTTTTATAAACTATTGAACATGCCGATCAAAACCCTAGATGTAAAATACGAGGTAGAGTTAGCAGACGACACGATAGAAACCGTCTCCACTGTGCTAGAGGGATGTGAAATGTCCATTAAGAACCATTCTTTTCCTCTATCTCTACTTCCCTTCAAACTAGCGGGTTTCGACATAGTCCTAGGCATGGACTGGTTATCCCGTAATCAGGCCCAAATCATTTGCGGCAAGAGGCATATAGTGCTAAAGACTCCGAGTGGTGAATCGCTTACCATTCGAGGAGATACGCAGTACGGGTTACCCGAGGACGTATCTATGCTCAAGGCTTCAAGGTGTTTAAACAGAGGCTGCGTAATTTACATGGCTCAGGTGATAATAGAAGAACCTAAGCCGAAGATCGAGGATCTTCCTGTCATTTCTGAATACCCCGAGGTTTTTCCTGAAGAACTACCTGGTTTGCCACCAGATAGACAAGTGGAGTTCAGAATAGACATCATTCCTGGAGCGGCTCCGATAGCAAGAGCACCTTACAGGCTAGCTCCAACGGAAATGAAAGAACTGAGGACCCAGTTGGATGAACTGCTGGCGAAAGGTTTTATCAGACCTAGTTCATCTCCCTGGGGAGCACCAGTCCTATTTGTAAAGAAGAAGGACGGATCGATGCGGTTGTGCATCGACTATCGAGAGCTAAATAAAGTTACCATAAAGAATAGATATCCTTTGCCGAGGATCGATGATCTATTCGATCAGCTGCAAGGAGCAAGCTATTTCTCGAAGATCGACTTGAGGTCGGGCTATCATCAGCTAAGGGTCAGAGATGAGGATGTACATAAGACAGCATTTAGGACTCGCTATGGTCATTACGAGTTCCTAGTGATGCCTTTTGGGCTCACAAATGCACCGGCTGCGTTCATGGATCTCATGAATCGCGTCTGCAAGCCGTATTTGGACAAATTTGTCATAGTCTTCATCGACGATATCCTTATATATTCCAAGAACCAAGCTGACCACGAGAAGCACCTCCGTTGCATTCTCGAATTACTACAGCGTGAGAAACTCTACGCCAAATTCTCGAAATGTGAATTCTGGCTACGAGAGGTTCAGTTTTTAGGTCACGTTGTGAGTGAGCGTGGTATCCAAGTGGATCCCGCTAAGGTAGAGGCAGTCATGAACTGGCAAGAGCCAAAGACGCCTACCGAAATCCGTAGTTTCCTGGGGTTAGCAGGGTACTACAGGAGGTTTATTGAGAACTTTTCGAGGATTGCTGCGCCCTTGACTTCCCTAACCAAGAAGAAGGAAAAGTTTATTTGGGGCCCAAAGCAGCAAGAGTCCTTCGAAATACTGAAGCAAAAGCTAAGCAACGCACCTGTGCTGACATTACCGGAAGGTACAGATGAATTCGTAGTTTACTGCGATGCATCACACACGGGCATGGGGTGTGTGCTTATGCAGAAGGGCAAGGTGATTGCCTATGCTTCAAGGCAATTAAAGGTGCACGAAAAGAATTACACCACCCATGACTTGGAGTTGGGTGCCGTTGTATTTGCACTAAAATTGTGGAGGCATTACCTTTATGGTATTAAATTTGTGATTTATTCTGATCACAAAAGCCTCCAGCACCTGTTCAACCAGAAGGAGTTGAACATGAGGCAGCGCCGTTGGATGGAAACCTTGAATGACTATGATTGCGAGATCAGGTACCATCCCGGCAAAGCGAATGTGGTCGCTGATGCCTTAAGCAGGAAAGAAAGGGTAAAACCTATTCGAATCAATGCCAAGAGTATTGAGGTCAAGAACAATTTAATTGAAAGGATTTTAGCTGCACAGCAAGAGGCTGTGTTGGAAGCTAATTATCCTAATGAAAAGTTAGGAGTAACTGAGGAGCAGTTGACTCTTAGCAAGGATGGAATCCTTAGATTGAACGGACGTATATGGGTTCCAATTTATGGAGGACTACGAGATGTTATCCTCAAGGAAGCCCATAGTTCCAAATATTCGGTCCATCCTGGTGCAGACAAGATGTATCAAGATTTAAAGGCAAACTATTGGTGGATAGGCTTGAAAAAGTCTGTGGCCGCCCACGTAGCAAAGTGCTTGACTTGTGCTCAAGTCAAAGCCGAGCACCAAAAGCCGTCTGGCTTGCTACAACAGCCTGAACTTCCCGAGTGGAAGTGGGAATGCGTAACTATGGACTTCATAACCAAGTTACCCAAAACCAGGAAAGGAAACGATACAATATGGGTCATAGTTGATAGGCTGACTAAATCAGCTCATTTTCTACCCATCAAGGAGACGTATAGCTCCGATATGTTAGCCCAACTTTATGTGGATAAGATTGTAGCCTTACACGGCATACCTGTGTCTATTATCTCCGACCGGGATACTAGATACACGTCTCACTTCTGGAAGAGTTTCCAGCAATCTTTGGGCACGCGTTTGAACTTCAGTACGACTTACCATCCACAGACGGACGGTCAGAGTGAGCGTACCATTCAAACGTTGGAAGACATGCTTCGTGCGTGTGCGATCGATTTAGGTGGTAACTGGGATAAGAATCTACCCCTAATCGAGTTCTCCTACAATAATAGCTACCATACCAGCATAAAGGCTGCGCCTTTCGAGGCATTATACGGTAGGAAATGCAGATCGCCTGTTTGTTGGGCGGAAGTAGGAGAGGTCCAATTATCGGGACCAGAGATAGTTTTCCAGACAACGGACAAGATTGTCCAGATTCGAGAACGTCTCAAGGCTGCCCGCGATAGGCAGAAGAGCTACGCTGATCCAAAGCGTAAGGATTTTCACTTCGAAGTGGGTGAAAAGGTGTTGCTTAAAATATCGCCCTGGAAAGGGGTGATGCGTTTCGGCAAGAAAGGCAAACTGAGTCCGAGATACATAGGACCTTTTGAGGTCATTGAATGTGTCGGATCAGTTGCCTATAAGTTGAACTTGCCTAAAGAGCTCAATGGAATTCACAACGTGTTCCACATCTGCAATCTCAAAAAGTGCTTCGCCGATGAATCATTGGTGATTCCACACACAGATGTGCATATAGATGAGAGCTTAAAGTTTGTAGAAAAACCTTTGTCGATTGAAGATCGACAGGTGAAAAAGCTTCGAAGAAAGCACGTACCGATTGTAAAAGTCAAATGGGATGCTCGTAGAGGTCCCGAATATACGTGGGAAGTCGAAGACACAATGAAAGAAAAATACCCCTATTTATTTGAGTAAATCTCGGGTCGAGATTTATTTTAAGGGGGTGAGGAGTAACACCTCGAATTTTTGCGTTCAATAATGTGTTAACACGTGTCATTTGATTACACGTGGCATTTATATTAAATAAAGGACAAATTTTGACAAACCTTGAAAGTATATAAATTCGAGGGTTATAAATGTCAACAAGGGTAAATATACTGTATAGTAACCCTAAATAATGCTTGAACCTTCAAACGAATAAATCATAGATCGTACAGAAGCGAAACGCGAAAGAAAGTGAGAGATTACAAGCTACAGGGGTTAACCGTGTCAACATGTTTAATTATACCTCTGAGTGACCCTTTAACGTTCCCAAGGCTTTGTGACGGTATTATACACTCACTAAAATATAATATATAAATTTCGCGAAGTTTCGTTATGAAACAAGAAAGTTACGATCGAATTCGTAGGAGAAGGGTTAAAAGCGTCAATAATGAAAGTTAAGGCTTTCTGAATAATTAATAAACTAACCGGGGACTTAACAACGCGGGTAAATAACACGAGGTCCCTAGTTGTAATTAACCGAGGGCCAAACCGCAAAGTTACCCCTTCAAACCCGAAAGGTCAGGTAAATCATTACGAAAGATTTCGTTATTAATTACCCGATTCTGTCATCATTGCAAAAGATTTAAAAGTTCTGAAAATATAACCTCTCGCGGCCCGCGTGAGGTTTTGGCTTAAGTTGAGGCGGGCCGCGAGCCTCCTCTTTTACTCGCCTGATTTTTGAATCTCAGGCGGCCCGCGTAGAAGTAGCATGGATTCTCCATGCGGGCCGCGTGGGACGCCCAGATGCAGAAACTTTGTATTTTCTTGCCTTTTGAGCATTATGAACGATCAAACACCAATAAATGAGGCATGGGCACCCTATACTTGACCCATAGCTCTAAGGGACACATGCCCATCATCCATGATCAGCTGTAGGCTGTTGTGTGATGATCTTGAGTGCATTGTTTCACTATAAATAGGCTAGTTTGGTTCATAACATTCACACAACTCAAACACTCCTATCTGATCATTCTAAGAAGCTCTCTAGCATTCTCTTCTGCTCTCTAAGCAAGATACAACTTCTGTAAGTCGTTCACACCCATTTTGGTCTTACATTTCCATAGTTCTAGCTTATAAACTCAACCGTCGTAACTAAAGGTTGTCATAGCGATAAATCACAAATGGTCCAGTGAATTGTCGGATCAAAAGTAGTTTTGAGTTGGTATTTATGTGGGTAATAAACCCCTAAAAGGGTTCCCTCTGATCACCACTCTAACTATGTCAAATATCGAGTCAAACGCGCACTTAAAAAGTCAACAGAAAGTCGTTCTGCCATTTTGTACATAATCTGTAATGTATATGCTATGAAACCTGTTTTGATAATCATAAAACATGAAAATAAGTATGTAAACCTGTTTGCGCTCGTTTGAATCGACCATTTGCTATATTGACCCGGTTCGGAGCCGAATGTCGCAAAAGTTTGACTTTTGCATTGACTTCAGTTCTGACCCGTTTTAGTGAGGTATAGATATACCTTAGGACTCTCTTAGGACCAGGTTACATGATGATATAAACCTCTGTGATCGGTTCAAGAGTTATCCGAGTCTTTTGCGCATTTCCGTTAATCGCCTAAAAGTTGACCGTAACGCCATTTTGAAAATAAAACGAGTATTTCGGACACGTGAACGGACCAGAACCTTGCTTATTAAAAATAAGCATGTCCTTAAAGTTTCACGTCAATCCGAGGTCTAGAATGAGAGTTATGCTAAATAGCGCAATTAAAGTAAACTTTTGTAATAAACGGCGCAATTAGCATAACGCCTATCTAAACCAAGATTTCGTCACCAAAACTTTTACCCACTGTTATAAAATAATATTTTGGGAATTTTAGAGATTTTTAATAATTTTTACCTTGCTCATAACCTGCGGTTATGGCTACGGTTCGGTAAATACCGAATATGCCCTTTTTGGCCGAAACATGAGTTCTACAAGGTCTTTTGACCCGATTCCAGTTGCTACTGATTTTAAATAATAAATAAAGTATTTTAGACTTTATAAACTGTTTGGGAAACTCAGATTTCCTGTAGAACTCGAAAAGCCCTTTTAAAGTCTTTAAAATGACCGAAAAGCCCCTACGGGGCGTAATATTAACTTAAACTCGTTACGGGCATCACGGAAGGTATCCTACTGATACCACAACCTCTTTAAGGCATATTGACTCAGGAAATAAGTGTAAGACTCTCATGGTTAACCGTTTCGCCTATTGCGCGCACGGTTCGGCTTGATGAAACTAGTTTTCATAAATTAGCCGATACGGGTCAAATTATATTATTTGGACCCCAAAATCCAGAGTGTGAACCTTAGACCTATATAAAACAAGTCTCTGAACTTGTTGGGTCAGAATCACACTCCATTCACGGTTTTCGCCTTTTCGCGCGATTAAACCGTATTCACATATCGGAACCAACCGGTCTAGGCTACGGCCATTATAAAGACTCGTTAGGATTCTAAGAGGTAATTAAAACCTTCGTTCCAGATTAGGAGCCCAGTAAAAGCTATCGGTGATTTAATCAAACTAAGGAATAATACTTGCAAAGGTAAATACTTTAACTTATTTCCCCTATATGGGCTTGGGTTACGGTATATTAATACCGCTTGATTGAGCATTATATTTTTCCATCGCTTAGGTGGTTAATTAAATAATATGATTGGCTCATTTAAACAGTTTTGTTTCTTAAAAGCCTTTGGGGGGTTTAATGACCGTTGTCCCGGATATCCTTGGCATCATTTTACGAAATGGCCACGACCATCGACATCCCGGTGTAGGCGTACACCCGGTATACATTGTCGACATTAAATTAAAAGACGTAGCCGTTGGTTTTTATACTACGGTTTTACGCAATGTGGTGTGTCTATAAATCTTTAACCCGGCACGACCCGGGCTACTGAACGCATAAAAGAACATGTAAAACGTTCACAAGATTTTAATAATTTTCCCAAGTTATAAAAGAGTTTGTGCCTTGTGCATTCAAATCAATTTTAATAAACATTTTCAAATGTGTCAGTTGAATGTATTTACCAGTGTAAACTGACGTATTTTTCCCCAAAAGATTAAGTGCAGGTACTGATGTGTGTAAAATGCAACATATAAAACACATCAATTAAGGCATAAAACTAACCCTTTTTAAGTACTAATGTTGGAAAAAGAGTGTTTTTGTCTTCTTTTTGTATTTTCAGGATGAAATGAGCTCAAAATCACAAAAGAAGCAAAAAGACCACTAATTCTATCATAAATACAAGAAAAGGAACAAAAGTGGACTGCCCGGACCCTCAACGGCACCTCCCAAGGCAAAAAGAAGGAAACAGAGTCTGAACACGCCCCGTGTCCAGCGAACACGGGGGCGTGCCCAGGAAGCAGCAGAAAAGACAAACCAGTAGAAGCTTCCATTGCCCACCATGGGGCCGTGTCCAGCGAGCACGGGGGCGTGGTGAAAGTACAGCAGGCGCATTAATTGTAATTCGCAATTACAATTAATGAAGAGAGAGAGTGTCAGGCGGGCACGGGGCCGTGTCCAGCGGACACGGGGCCGTGTCCAGCCTTCTATTCAACCTATAAATAGAGGAGCTTGGCTTCATTCTCTCTCATCCCTTGGCACACCACCTCTCTCACACTTCATCCACCACCCACCACCACCATAACACCATCATCCACCACCATCATCCATTGTCCATCGTAGAGTGTGTGAGTCGTCTCGGGATCCAAGATTGATCGTAAGAGTTCTTGACAATCAAGGCCATGTTTGCCTAAGTCTCTTACATCACTTGGTGAAGACAAGTGTTTAGTATAATACTTTTTATTTTTAATCTTTTGCACTTTTTATTTGGTTTTGTATTAATAACTTTAATAACTAGTTACTTATGTTGAAGGTGATCTTTCCTTATCGTTTGTCCGTGGTGTCTTGGCGTTATTTTGCTGTCTATATAAAATAAAAGATTTTCACCATTCATATCTCCACGGTCTATATGGAGGTATGTTGGCTACCTGGTCGGGGGTTAAGGGAACGGTTTGGTAAGGGTCTTGCCCTTGTTCAGCGTTTAGAGGTCCTGCTTGGGACCTGGGTCAAATTTAGTAGGATCTCCTTCAATGCCCATAGGTATTGGATGGCGGGGATCCAAACTCTTTGACCCCCTCATAAGTTAACTACTATTAATACTATAACCCGGCTATTTAGGACTGTATCCCTGCTGACTCAGACTACTTAGCCGAGGGTAACGTCACCGCCAAAAGCGGGGCCTACCATAATTTGCATTAATAACTTAATTCATTATCTTTCAATAATCCGACCCTTTAGGATTGTATCCTTGCTGACTCAAACTACTGGGTTGAGGGTAACGTCGCCTTCAAAAGAGGGGCCTACTACAATAACTAAGATAATCTCTTAAACAAGTGCAAAAGTGCGAAAATAATCAAAGGTTATACTAATACACGTGTCGGAACCAAGTGATTCATCTTGTCTATCTGTTTTTATTTTATTTTTATTTTCAGCATTTAGTTAGTTTTTATTTTTCTTAGTTTAAAACATTTTTCTAACCTTTTTGATTTGATTAGACGTTGAGGATAAACCGGTATTAAAAGCTCTTGTGTCCTTGGACGACCTCGGTATCTTACCAACACTATACTACGTCCACGATGGGTGCACTTGCCCATATGTGTGCTTAGTGTTAGTAAATATCGTGTTTTATAAATTTAAAACTTGGCTAAAAGTGTAAAAATGGCTTAAATATATATCTAAAAACATATATACACTAACACGCATCAAGTTTTTGGCGCCGTTGCCGGGGACACAAGGATTTTAAGAAAGCTTAAAATCGACGGCCTAATCAGTTTTTCAAAAACTTTTCAAAACGCGCGCATTTTTCTGCATTTTAGTTTAGTTTTGCATTTACAGTAGCCTGAACACGAGGCCGTGCTCACTGAACACGCCCCCGTGCTGCATATTTTTAGAGTAGATACCCAGATACAGAGTCTGAACACGGGGCCGTGCTCACTGAACACGCCCCCGTGCTCAACGTGACCAGTTATTTTAATTAAAACGCCCAGATACAGTCCCTGAACACGGGGCCGTGTTCACTCAACACGGGGCCGTGTCCAGCTTCTGTTTCCGTCTTATTTTTGTTTTCTGGTCCCGAGACTCAGTTGTGATCTGTTGAGTGATTCTTATGGATCAATACTCAAGAGGTTACAACTACACCTATGATGAGGATGATTATAGGGGTAATTATTGCACTAATTGTCGTAACACACGCTCGGTTCAATATAATACTTCATATCAACCATCCAATTCATACAACCATTATGAGGAGCACAGGTACGAGCCATCAACTTCATACACATCCTATGAAGACCAAAGGTATGAACCTCCTCCCTCATACTCATATTTTGATGAACCAAGGTATGAGCCTTCATACTCATACTTTGAAGATTCAACATATGAGCCACCACCTTCATACTCTTATTATGAGGAACCATGGCGTGAACAACCCACCTCATATGAGTACTATGAAGAACAAAGCTTCGACCCTTATCCATCATATATTTACAATGAAGAACAATGGTGTGAACCATCTACTTCATATGAGTATTATGAGGAACCTAGGATCGAGCAACCGGATTCAAGCTTTGAGGATCCAAATTCTTTCAATCTCACCGAAGTGACTAATAGGATATTAGAACACATTAAAACTATCGAACGTTGTATAAAAGAATCTCGCGCAAGGGAAGAGGAATCCCGCGTAAGAGAAGAGCTAAAAAATAATAATAACGTAGAGATAGTTGAAAGTGTAAAAATGGAAGAACAAGAAAGTGAAAAACCGACACATGAGTTAAACAACGAAAATGGTGAGCCCGTTAATGTTAAAATTCAAGAAGAGTCTAATTTTGAAGAAATTAACCTCTTGTCACCTACTTTCGAAAATCATTGTTTAATAACACCTCATGCCAAGTTTTTAAAAGAGTTAAACACTAGTGCTAAAATCAAAGACTTAGTAAGCGTTAAGTTAACTAATGATCAAACCTCGCTAATAAAAGAAGACCCTTTTGAAATTAACATCACACCGGTTCCATGTTTCTTTCAAAATTCATTTATTAGTAATATCACCATTGATAAAGATCTTTGTGTTAACATAATGCCTAACTATATTTTTGAAAAATTAAGTGTTAGTGATTTTACTCCACTTCAAATACCCATTTTTCTATCCGATCGGAAAGTAATGAAATCAATCGGTGTAGTTGAAGATGTTTTGGTTCAAACAAATCAAATGGTAATCCCAACCGACTTCGTCATCCTAGATGACGCCCCCTTAGTCTTGGGAAAACCTTTTGTACAAACTCATAAAGCTTTGAAAAACCAGAAGTACAACAATCTACCTCTTCAATTAGGGGCATTCAAAAGGAGCATAGATCTTGAGCGCTCAATGAAATATCCTTTTGGCAACAATGACCCCCTAATTGAAGATGAAGCTGAACCACCCGATACAACCAACGAAGAAGACCACTTTGTCAAAGAAGAGATAGCCATAGAACAAACTTTTAAGGTTCTTGATCTAGATGAGCCACAAAATAAGGTGTCTTCTAAAGACCCACCCATTGAGCTCAAAGAACTTCCTAAAGGTTTGGAATATGCTTTTCTAGGCAAAAATGGTAGTTTACCCGTAATTATTTCATCTAAATTAAGTAATATAGAAAAAGAAAAATTAGTTAACTTACTTAAAAAACACAAAAATGCAATCGCTTGGAAGCTTGTAGATATTAAAGGAATAAGCCCTTCCATGTGTACGCACAAAATTTTAATGAATGATGACTACAAAACGGTAATTCAACCACAACGAAGAGTGAACCCCAATGTTCAAGAAGTGGTTAAGAATGAAGTCATCAAACTACTCGACGCCGGACTAATCTACCCTATCTCCGATAGCCCGTGGGTAAGTCCAGTCCAAGTAGTCCCAAAGAAAGGAGGTATGACGGTAATAACTAACGAGAAAAATGAATTAATACCAACGAGAACCGTCACAGGATGGAGAGTCTGTATAGATTATAGAAGATTAAATGAAGCAACTAGGAAAGACCACTTTCCTTTGCCCTTCATTGATCAAATGTTAGAAAGATTATCCGGTCATCAATTTTATTGTTTCTTAGATGGTTTTTCAGGTTACTTTCAAATACCGATAGCACCAGAAGACCAAGAGAAAACAACTTTCACATGTCCCTACGGAACTTTTGCATATCGACGCATGCCATTCGGTCTATGTAATGCGCCTGCAACATTCCAACGTTGTATGGTAGCCATTTTCCATGATATGATCGAAAAGACAATGGAAGTCTTCATGGATGACTTTTCCATCTTTGGAGACTCATATGACCAATGCCTCGATAATCTTGAACGAATGCTATCCCGATGTGAGGAAACTAACCTCGCCCTTAACTGGGAAAAATGCCATTTCATGGTAACAGAGGGAATAGTACTCGGTCACAAGATCTCAAGCGAAGGAATGGAAGTTGATCGAGCAAAAATAGAGACTATTTCTCGATTACCTCCTCCATCCTCCGTACGAGCAATCAGAAGTTTCCTAGGACATGCCGGATTCTATAGAAGGTTTATCAAGGACTTTTCAAAAATTTCGAGACCTCTAACAAAATTGCTTGAAAAAGATGCACCCTTCATCTTTGACAAGGAATGCAATCAAGCATTTCTAACCCTCAAGGAAATGCTAGTCAACGCACCTATCATGATAGCACCAGATTGGAAATTTCCATTCGAAATCATGTGCGATGCAAGCGACTTTGCTGTTGGAGCAGTCTTGGGACAAAGAAAAGAAAAACATTTCCACCCAATTTATTATGCTAGTAAAACTCTTAATGATGCACAGGAAAATTATACAACTACAGAAAAAGAATTACTAGCGGTGGTATTTGCTTTTGATAAATTTCGTTCTTATCTTGTTCTTTCTAAAACAATAGTTTATACAGACCATGCAGCCATCAGGTACCTCTTCAAGAAGCAAGACGCAAAACCCCGTTTGATAAGGTGGATTTTACTCCTCCAAGAATTCGACATTGAAATCAAGGACAAAAGAGGAGAGGAAAACACTGCTGCAGATCATCTCTCACGCTTAGAAGACCCAGCTTTGGAGACAACCAGGAACGAGCAAATCAACGAAAAATTTCCCACGGAGTCCCTGGAAATGATGGAAAGTAGACAAGAACCATGGTATGCCGACTACGCTAATTTCTTAGCTAGCGGTGTAGTCGCCAAAGGATGGCCACATCATCAAAGGAAGAAATTCTTTGCTGATGTAAAGCATTACTTTTGGGAAGACCCCTATCTTTTCAAAATGTGTGCCGACCAGCTCATCCGAAGGTGTGTCCATGGTAATGAAGCGCGAAGAATACTCCGTCATTGTCACGAAGGTCCATACGGAGGACATCATGGTGCCGCAAGTACCGCACGAAAGGTATTTGACTCAGGATTTTACTGGCCAACCATTTACAAGGATGCACAAAACCTTGTAAAGACATGTGATGCCTGCCAGAGATCAGGTAATATTTCTTCCAAAAACGAAATGCCTCAAAATGGCATTCTCGTTTGTGAAATCTTTGATGTGTGGGGACTCGATTTCATGGGACCTTTCCCACCTTCAAAGGGAAACAAATATATACTTGTGGCAGTAGATTACTTGTCTAAATGGGCAGAGGCCGAAGCTCTTCCAACAAACGATGGGAGAGTGGTGGTAAAATTTCTGAAAAAGCTGTTCTCTCGTTTCGGGACACCAAAGGCTTTGATAAGTGATAGATGTACCCATTTTTGCAATCATCAACTCGAAAAAATATTAACAAGGTATGGGGTCTATCACCGGGTCTCGACAGCATATCATCCTCAAACAAATGGGCAAGCCGAAGTGACTAATCGAGGTTTAAAACGAATACTTGAAAAAACCGTAGGAATAAATAAAAAAAGAATGGGCCGATAAATTAGACGACGCTTTATGGGCTTTTCGAACTGCTTATAAAACCACCATAGGCACAACCCCATACAAACTCGTCTATGGAAAAAGTTGCCACTTGCCAGTAGAAATCGCTCACAAAGCCTACTGGGCAATTAAAAACGTAAACTTAGATTTAGAAGTTGCCGGTAAAAATCGATTTTGTCAAATAAACGAATTAGAAGAACTTAGGAATTATGCATATTCTAACTCCGAAATTTATAAAGAAAGAATGAAAAATTTGCATGATAAATATATTAAGTCTAATGAATTTCGGGTTGGAGACCAAGTTCTATTGTTTAATTCACGACTTCGATTATTTCCTGGTAAGTTGAAATCTAGGTGGTCAGGACCTTTTTCCGTTACCCATGTTTTTCCACACGGTGCAGTAGAAATTAAAACTCGAAATGGGATACCATTTAAAGTCAATGGCCAACGGCTGAAACTCTACAAAGGATCCATTGAGGATGAGGAAGAGGAAATCGCGCTACAAACGGTCAACGAATAAACTCATACCCGACATGTTACAGGTAAGTGTACGTTCAAAACCAGTAAATCATCTAACCATTTTTCGGAAATAATGGGCATGCACACGAGCACAAAAAAAAATATATTTTTCAAAAACTTCGCCCGGCACGGGGCCGTGTCCGCTGGACACGGGGCCGTGTCGAGGCGACTGTCGGGATAAAACCCTCTTTTCCTATCAGTTACACCATTCCACACGCCCCGTTTCACCGAAAACTCTCTGGTTAGAGGCGATTTTCTGCAGATTTCGAACGTCACCACCGATTCTAACAACGTCAAGGTATGATTCTATCCTTCTTAGTAGTTAGATTAGTTACTTGCATGTAGTTAAAACATCAAAAATTGGGGGAAAATCTAGGGTTCTTCATGTTCATCCGGATCGAACTCAAAATTTTTGATAAAAATTGTTAGTAGTAGTTTAGAATAGAGTAGTAGGAAGTAAATAGACATGTATTGTTGATAGATTCGTCCGATTTCCAACTAAAAACCCAAACCCTTGTTCTTGAACCGAAAAACACGAAATTGAAAGGGTAAATGGTTTGTTTTTGGAAAAAAGACACTTAGGGTTTCATTTTCGGGGGAAACCGCTACTATTGGGCTAAAAATTTTCAGGTTTTCGAAACCGGGACGAAAAATGGAATTTTTGGGTTACAGACGCCTGGACACGGGGCCGTGTCCGCTGAACACGGGGCCGTGTCCAGCCCACTGTTTGCAGTTTCGCTTTAATTTTCCTGGTTTCGTACTAACTTTTTATGTATTCTTTTCAGATGTCGAAATTCACAAGGTTTGGTGCAAACGAACTTGACGCTAGGGCACGCTACGAGGTCCTACAAACAAGACCCGAAGAATACCCAAGGCGGGCATGTACTGATTTGCTAACCATGGTGAACCAACTGGACCGCTTCAACAACATTGTGAGGGGCCCACTGCACGTCGCATTGACTGCCCGACTTCGGTCGGTCCACCAATGCACAATGGAATTCTATAGCACCTTCATCTTCAACTCAAGGCGCGAACCGTTTGATCATGACGCGGTTGAGTTTCGATGTGGAGGGACCACCTATAGAACCTCCATGGCGCAGTTTGGAGCCATTATTGGGTTATACAATGATGAAGAAGCGGGAAATGAAGAGAATACAGGGGGATTAAGAGACTTGGATGCAACCGAACGCCAAGCCGCATGGGCTCAAATAGGTGAAGGAATCTACAACCCGAGCAGCACAAAGAGCACCAAACTGAGGGACCCGCTATATCGCTACATCCACAGGCTCCTCACGTACTCGCTGAACCAACGCCATGACAGTAGTGGCGTTGTTGGGTTGAAAGATTTGGTTGTCCTTCACTGCATCCACAACCAGAAGCCTCTCGATGTTCCTTACTTCCTACTGCGAAACATGCACTTGAACCGCCTTGCCTCTGCTCCTACACCAATCTTCTTCGGGGGATGGGTGTACCGTCTTTTCAAGCACTTCACGAATATCCCAAGGTCCTTCGAAAGGAGTCCATGGTCGGGACGGGTCGATTATCATATTTGCCGAGCCATGAACTTGCTTTATGAAGCGGAGGACGGGACGGTGAGCTTTCAGAGGACGCAAGGCTACGCATGGAACCCGCAGGAGGCTCTAGTTCTTCATGCACCACCTCCACATTTCCAATACCCACCCCAAGGCGATCCGGGTCAATCCTCCTCTCAAGGAGGCGGTTTTCCTAATTTTCAAAGTTTACATGATCTTTTGCAGGAAAACCTTATGTGCACCAGGAACACCTACAACCTAGCCAACAACACATACCACCGGGTTGGAGCTATCGAGCGCAGCGTCAACGATATACAAGACGATATCGGTAGCATCCGGGAATACATGGCGAGGCAAGGGGGTGGAGGTGATGGTAGTGATGAAGACATGGAGTAGGAGGCTGGGAGGAACAAGGGGCTGGCTGGTGATGAACCCACAGGTTTGATTGCCCTTCTTATCCATCAAACAATTTATGGCCTGCGTGCCAGTTGTCGAACAATTTACTTTCCTTAACTACTTTTTATCTTTATTTTGTTTTTATTTTATGTTTGGATAATGTTTGACAATGGTAAGTTAGGATGGTTTGTGCTTGGTTGGATGGTATTGAATGATTAAACAGGTGCAATGCGAGGGTTAGAGTGCTAAATATTAGCACTTGCAGCCCTAGGATGAAGAAACGGGGAGAAAAACCTATTTTTTCTGGCTAACAGACTGTCCACACGGGGACGTGTCCAGCCGACACGCCCCCGTGTCCATCTCCCAGATCTGCTGTTTGGCTACTGACCTGCAATTTTTTGCCCGACACGTGGCCGTGTTCACCCAACACGCCCCCGTGTTCACCTTCTGTAAGTTTTTCGTTACTGGCAGTTCACCACGGGGCCGTGTCCAATGGACACGGGGCCGTGTCCAGACTGCCAGTAACACAAATCTTTGCTTTTTAACACACTTTTATACATTTTAATCACCCAAAAAAATATTGTTTTTGGACACATTGAGGACAATGTGTAATTTAAGTGTGGGGGGGATGCTAAAACCTTGAAATTTTGCAAAATCCTAAACACAACCCTTACACAAAACTCTATTGGAACCGCTAAACACCCCAAATTTTTTCAAAAACTTTTTCATTTTTTTTTATTTACTTGTCTTAGTTTAAGTTGGGAAGAACAAGTCTAAAAAGGTTATATTTTTACAAGTTTACAACCGATAGCGTCGTGATAAAAAAAGGAACCAACATAAGAAAATTATGAAACGGCATAACAAATCTAGTTTAAAATTCGATTATATATGCTTGGTCACATTAAAAACCCATTCCCACAAAAGTGAGTTTTGAGCCTTTATTGAGCATAAAAATACACATATTTAGATTAAATGCTCATTTTTCGTTTCTTGTGTGAATAGCCGCTCGGTCCTTACAAATCTAGAACTTGCCACGACGATACATTCCCGGTCCTTACCAACTTAAACCCAAGTAAGTAAATGATGGAGGCATTAGGACTAACCATTTTTCTTTCAAAACCATTATTTTTCATTTTTTTTACCTACCCAAAATCCCCCTAGATAGCCCCTTTGAGCCTAAACCTTTCATTTCATTACCCCAAAAACCATTTTTACCCACCAAAAACCTTTTTCATTTTTTCCCCTTTATTTTAGTAACAAGCTCGGTTTTTCGTCAACTTGCCCTTTCAAGTGACATCAAAAAAAAAAAAAAAAAAAAAAAAAAAAACTAGATGATGAAGTCAAAAACAAACAAAAGCTACAAAAGCTTGTTTGAAGAAATACTTCAAAAATAATAAGTCACTAAAAACAAGGTATTCTACGAAAACCGACACTTGTTACGATTTTCGCCATTTTTACTAACCACTAACCAACCACCCACCTTTAAACCCAAGCCTTCACCCCAAAAGTCCTCTTGATATTTACAAAGGTAAAAAGTTAAAAAGGAGGAGGATTGATTGCTTGGCAAGCCTATGGAAGACGTAAGTTCCGTGCCGCTCTCGAGTGATTCACTAAAATATACACCTTCGGCCGAGTGTTGAGTGATCTCCCGTAAGGTATGTGAACTTGTATGTAAATGGAATTTTAATAAGGCATGTTATGCCCAACTAAGTAGTTTATCTTGTGAAAAGTTCAAAATAAATCATAACGAATAGGATTGTAAATAACTAAAAATAAAACCTATAAAAACCTTGGATTCCCGACACTCTAGGACAAGCTAAAAAAAAAAAAAAAAACTTCTCTTCTACCTATTCCATTTGGGAGTGTAAGCCACATTTAAAGAGTTTTGCTTGAGGACAAGCAAAAGTTCAAGTGTGGGGGTATTTGATGTGTGTAAAATGAAACATATAAAACACATCAATTAAGGCATAAAACTAACCCTTTTTAAGTACTAATGTTGGAAAAAGAGTGTTTTTGTCTTCCTTTTGTATTTTCAGGATGAAATGAGCTCAAAATCACAAAAGAAGCAAAAAGACCACTAATTCTACCATAAATACAAGAAAAGGAACAAAAGTGGACTGCCCGGACCCTCAACGGCACCTCCCAAGGCAAAAAGAAGGAAACAGAGTCTGAACACGCCCCGTGTCCAGCGAACACGGGGGCGTGCCCAGGAAGCAGCAGAAAAGACAAACCAGTAGAAGCTTCCATTGCCCACCACGGGGCCGTGTCCAGCGAGCACGGGGGCGTGGTGAAAGTACAGCAGGCGCATTAATTGTAATTCGCAATTACAATTAATGAAGAGAGAGAGTGTCAGGCGGGCACGGGGCCGTGTCCAGCGGACACGGGGCCGTGTCCAGCCTTCTATTCAGCCTATAAATAGAGGAGCTTGGCTTCATTCTCTCTCATCCCTTGGCACACCACCTCTCTCACACTTCATCCACCACCCACCACCACCATAACACCATCATCCACCACCATCATCCATTGTCCATCGTAGAGTGTGTGAGTCGTCTCGGGATCCAAGATTGATCGTAAGAGTTCTTGACAATCAAGGCCATGTTTGCCTAAGTCTCTTACATCACTTGGTGAAGACAAGTGTTTAGTATAATACTTTTTATTTTTAATCTTTTGCACTTTTTATTTGGTTTTGTATTAATGACTTTAATAACTAGTTACTTATGTTGAAGGTGATCTTTCCTTATCGTTTGTCCGTGGTGTCTTGGCGTTATTTTACTGTCTATATAAAATAAAAGATTTTCACCATTCATATCTCCACGGTCTATATGGAGGTATGTTGGCTACCTGGTCGGGGGTTAAGGGAACGGTTTGGTAAGGGTCTTGCCCTTGTTCAGCGTTTAGAGGTCCTGCTTGGGACCTGGGTCAAATTTAGTAGGATCTCCTTCAATGCCCATAGGTATTGGATGGCGGGGATCCAAACTCTTTGACCCCCTCATAAGTTAACTACTATTAATACTATAACCCGGCTATTTAGGACTGTATCCCTGCTGACTCAGACTACTTAGCCGAGGGTAACGTCACCGCCAAAAGCGGGGCCTACCATAATTTGCATTAATAACTTAATTCATTATCTTTCAATAATCCGACCCTTTAGGATTGTATCCTTGCTGACTCAAACTACTGGGTTGAGGGTAACGTCGCCTTCAAAAGAGGGGCCTACTACAATAACTAAGATAATCTCTTAAACAAGTGCAAAAGTGCGAAAATAATCAAAGGTTATACTAATACACGTGCCGGAACCAAGTGATTCATCTTGTCTATCTGTTTTTATTTTATTTTTATTTTCAGCATTTAGTTAGTTTTTATTTTTCTTAGTTTAAAACATTTTTCTAACCTTTTTGATTTGATTAGACGTTGAGGATAAACCGGTATTAAAAGCTCTTGTGTCCTTGGACGACCTCGGTATCTTACCAACACTATACTACGTCCACGATGGGTGCACTTGCCCATATGTGTGCTTAGTGTTAGTAAATATCGTGTTTTATAAATTTAAAACTTGGCTAAAAGTGTAAAAAGGGCTTAAATATATATCTAAAAACATATATACACTAACACGCATCAGGTACTATACGAAATTGGCTGGTATTAGCTTCCTAAGCATCACGAATAGTCTCGCAAACTTGATGCCGTATCTGAATGAACAATATTTTATTATTATTTTGATCCGCTGTGGATATATTCGACTTCTGTAATACATTTGATATTACAACCAGAGGTTGAAGTATATATTTATCTTTAAGCTTCCGCTGTGCATTTATATAATTGTGTGGTTTGACTATATTGTTGCCAACATCGTCACGGTAATCCCCCACCGGGCCCATCGGTGAGACACGTGGAAAACGGGGTGTGACATAAACATATGTTATAAATTCAAACCACTACCCATTCAAAATTTTGGCTCCAGTTTCAAAATTTAAACATGGCTCCAGATTCAAAATTTAAACAACAGACGTATAAAAAGGGTAATCTTTGTTTCTCTATGCTTTATCAACTCCTAACTCTCTCTCTAAAATTCACTTTCGTCTCTCTCTATCTTCTTCAATTCCATTTCACAAACCCTAACCCTCAATCGATCTAGACATTTCAAAACCCTCAATTGGATCATCAAACTCAACTTATCAAACAACAAGTTCACTCATCTATTTCATTCACAATTCATCAAATCTTTATGCGTTGGTAATTGATTTCTGTTACGCGTCTACACAGCATCCAAATCCGAACTCACATTCGACACATACGCTTCATGAAAGTTCACATTTACAGGAACATTTTCCGGTTCGTCTAAATCAGGGCTTTTTACCCGAACTCCTGCAATTTTGTAAAAAATAATCAAATTAAACTAATGTATTTCATAGGGTTTTGCTCAGTTGGATTCAGAACTCTCAGAATTACGGTTACTCGATCTGAGGTGGAGACATGAAGAATCCGGATTTTATGGTGTGCGTTTGATAATGATTTGTTTTTGTTTTTATTTTCCTATATGCAGTTTGATTCATGGGAATTCATGCCAAAAAAAGATTCTATTCTGATTGGAGATGACAATGCTGAGATAAATTCATGCCTAAAGTCGTTAAAAGGAACATGAATGACATGTTTTGTAAATGTTTGGGCTGTTTTGGGTTGGAAGCTAACCCTACGCAGCCTATTTGACACATTTTCAGACCCGAACCACCAGCTTTAACCCATTTCATACGCATTTACAAACTAATGGCTCACAATTGTCAAATCTAGATTACATCATTGAATGTATATACTGTCATTTAGCTAAGGAGGTCTTGGAGGATGGTTTCTTGGTGGGTTGGACAGGATCTTACAAGAGTATCAACGACACAGCAGCTGAGAAATGAAGGTTGGATTGATAATGAAGTTAATTGTATTCTATTACTGATCAATTAGTTTTATTTATGAATAGATATAAAAGCTTCATGCTATTGGTTGAATTTGGTTGTTTCTAGAACGATTTAACTGTTTTCTAGGGTTTGATCACTGATTACTCAATCAGTACATACCACAATATGATGAGGCTTCAGACATATATTGTACTAAGGGTGTTTGCCACATTGGCAGCTATCTATCATGCATTTAGTAGTAGAGGATAGTTCTACCCAGCAACAGTTTATTTATCTACCTCCAAAGTCTGTTTAGTGCTCCTTTTAAACATGGGTTTAGTGATCATGTGCATTATGTGGCAGCTGACAAAAAAAAGTATTTTCTTGGTTTGCTTAGAGAAGCGGAGGTTGAGAGATTAAACGAGCAATCATGGCGAGAAGTTATGGAATCCTTTTTGCCATAACTATATTCCGGCAAGACTTTTCTTTTATGTTTCTTTCTATGGTTACTGCTCTTTTACTCATCAAGTCTTTGCATTGGTCGGCTCAAAAGAGAGTTGAATACATTGAAACAACTCCAACTGTACTGATGTTGTCTCATGTACGGATTATTTCTTGGGATTCCTTCTCCTTGTGGATTGTCTATTTTTGTATAACTCAGTAAAGTACTTGATACAAGCACGCCAAGCTTTGGTTTCTCTTTTCTTTTAATTCGAGTAAGTTGTTAAATCCTTACGCTGTTAATGTTATTATTTTTGTCTTTTAGAACTTTCGTTAGTAACATTTGTCATTTTCAGGTATATGATATTAGCTACAACTACAATGTCAACTTTTGTAAATACGTTTTCGACATGTGAGTGATATGCTTATGGAAGGACAGTGGGAAAGAAAAGTCGTGTACACATTCTATCTAGAGCTTATTCGCGACTTACTACACTTATCTATGTATCAGTGCTTTTTCCTCGTAATCTTTGTGTAAGTACTAGAGTTTCATACACATGAAGCCTGCATCGAGAGACATGGAAGTCAACATGATTTGTAACTTTAATCATAACTTCATTTATTTACACTTTGGTTTCTCAAGGAACTATGGTGTGCCTCTTCACTTGATCCGGGAGCTGTATGAGACATTCAGAAACTTCAAGCTGCGAATTGTTGATTACATCCGTTATCGAATAATCACATCAAATATGAATAATCGGTTCCCAGATGCAACACTTGAAGAGTTGAATAAGCTAGTTATTGTTATTGTTATTATTATTATTATTATTATTATTATTATTATTATTATTATTATTATTATTATTTCTTGTCCACAGAGGTTAAAAGGGATCAGGCAACAGAGGTTAAAAGAGTTAGTTAACAGAGGTTGACTTTTCTATCGTTGAATTCATTAAAAATTCAGATTTTTTATGAACATTGATCAAATTTTACATTATTTTTTGCTTCATAGCCATCGATTCTCCCAGTTCAGATATTAAAGATAGGTCAGATGGTTATTCTCAGCGTACCTGGAGGTATGTATATATATGCTTTCACTCCTTTCTCTATGCAATTACTTCATGTTATGACATTCTTAAACTCTAATATTAAATAAAATTGTGTGTATATTCGTAAATTAACATGGTTCATGAATTGTAGAATTCACAAGTATGGCTGGAAGACGTTTACGAGATGCTGTTAGTTCTGTTTTTAAGGAAAAAGTCCATGTTGTCATAGCTGGTCTAACTAACACCTACTTTCAATATGTTACTACCTTTGAGGAGTATGAGATGCAAAGATACGAGGTAAGTTGACCGTGACTTTTTCCTAGAGGTGTCAATTTTAACCCATTTACTTACAAATGAGTTGATTTGGGTTACATGTTAGGTTTTAACCGGCTAAATGAGTCGCATAAAAATAGCTAATATAGATCAGGGTAAGGCATGCAAACTTCTTAATCGCTTAATGAAAAAAATTTAAAACTATTATTGTAATAAAATAGATTTTTTTCATTTATCACAGTTTATTCATAAAAAAATATATTAACTGACATAAGGACCGAGCCCATTACCCAACCTGCCGTTTTCCCACCTCAATTCGACATACTCTTGATTCTTGCTAAATGCCATACTTAAAACTCTTTTTTTTTTAATCAGGGAGCATCGACCCTATACGGTCCTCATACTCTCAGTGCCTACATTCAAGAATTCAAAAAGCTTGCAACTGCCATTGTCTTTGGAAAAACTGTTGAAGCGGGTCCACAACCACCAGATCATCTTAACAAGCAAATAAGCCTGCTACCAGGTGTGGTGGTGGATTCAGAATCAGAATACTTTAAGTAAAAAATGCGTCAAAGTGGATTCAGAATCAGAATACTTTGTTTATCTGTTGACATATGGGCTGGCTATTAAGGGTCTTGTAATTAAAGATAAATGCAGTTGTTAAACCACTGAGTAAGTTTAATGCATGAAGGAACCTGTTTCTTCTAGGGGATTGAGCGGAGAGATAGCTACTGCCTTTGCTAATCTGACTATGCTAGATTCATTGTAAGTTCTTTTATATTATTTTTTAACATATGAAACTGTTATACAATCTGCATATTTCTTTTTGTTTCTATTTCAGAGACTTGTCCAACAATAACTTGACATGAAATGTGCCCAAGTTTCTTGCAGAACTAGACAGCTTGAGGATTCTGTAAGTCAATAGGTTGTAGGGCTGTTCACAGCTCTAATAGGTGCCATATTTTTACATCAAAATGGTTAACAAATTCTTATAAATTCAAAATTTTTACATCAACAGCCAGTTCCTGTTTAATTGCAAATGATTTTTAATTACGTATAAATATTTATTTCAGGTACAGTGGATGGATAATGAAGGAAATTGGCTTCTATGAATTGATACTTAATTGATGTTGCAAAAAATATAGAAAATGTTTGCTCGATTGTATTTAGGTTTTGGTTTATTGTTTTAAAACGATTTAACATTTTGTTATTTATTTGTTATTTAGATTGGCTGTTGATGTAAAAATTTTGAATTTATGTTTAAAACATCTGTTTGGTTACAAACTGAGTCTTGAGAAACAATGATTTGGCAAAACAGAGATTACCCTTTACAAACAGTGGTTGACTTTAATCAAACAGAGTTTTAGATACCTCAAACAAATGATACACTCTTTTGAAACCTAAAATCTGTTTATTAACCAGATGTTTGGTTTTTGAAAACAAAGGGTAAATGTTTGTTCACTTTTGGTCAATCAGATGTTTGATTTTTCTTTTGTAATCTCTATTTTTGAAACAGAGGCTAGGATTTCAAACAGTGGTTTGAAACCTCTGTTTGGTTACAAACAGAGGTTGACTTTAGTCGAACAGAGTTTTAGATACCTCAAACAAATGATATACTCTTTTGAAACCTAAAATATGTTTATTAATGAGAGGTTTGGTTTTTGAAAACAAAGGTTAAATGTTTGTTCACTTTTGGTCAGTCAGATGTTTGTTTTTCCTTTTGTAATCTCTGTTTTTGAAACAGAGGTTAGGATTTCAAACAGTGGTTTGAAACCTCTGTTTGGTTACAAACAAAGTTTTGAGGAATAGTGATTTCGCAAAACAGAGATTACCCTTTACAAACAGTGGTTGACTTTAGTTGAACAGAGTTTTAGATACCTCAATCAAATGATATACTCTTTTGAAGCCTAAAATATGTTTATTAATGAGAGGTTTGGTTTTTGAAAACAAAGGTTAAATGTTTGTTCACTTTTGGTCAATCAGATGTTTGTTTTTCCTTTTGTAATCTCTGTTTTTGAAACAGAGGTTAGGATTTCAAACAGTGGTTTAAAACCTCTGTTTGGTTACAAACAGAGTCTTGAGAAACAGTGATTTCGCAAAACAGAGATTACCCTTTACAAACAGTGGTTGACTTTAGTCGAACAGAGTTTTAGATACCTCAAACAAATGATATACTCTTTTGAAACCTAAAACATGTTTATTAATCAGAGGTTTGGTTTTTTGAAAACAAAGGTTAAATGTTTTTTCATTTTTGGTCAATCAGATGTTTGTTTTTCCTTTTGTAATGTCTATTTTTGAAACAGAGGTTAGGATTTCAAACACTAGTATGAGAAACATATGTTTGAAACCTTTGTTTGGTTATAAACAGAGTCTTAAGAAACTGTGATTTGGGCGTAACAGAGATTACCCTTTACAAATAGTGGTTGACTTTAGTCAAACAGAGTTTTAGATACCTCAAACAGAGTTTTAATATTAATCAAATGAAAAGCTAAACTAAAAATTACAATATCTATACACCTATTTATACTTTATATTAAAATATATTATGCATGGTTTTCTAAGAAACAACCCGTGTTTGCACACGGGTCTTACCGCTAGTACATATAATAAAAGAAACCAATTAATGGACACGTGTCGATATGAGAGGCATCTATTTTTTAGATTTCCCACCATATATCTATGTTTATTTTTATCTTAAAAATTACAAGTTTTAAAATAATTTATCAAGTAATCTCATATTTTAAGTCGACTTTTAACTATAACTATATTTCTATATTTCTATATTTCTATATTTATATTTATTTTCTAATATAATCTTTATACTTATCTTTATTTTATTATTTTGCGAGTAAATTGCACAAAACGTCCTTTATGTTTCCTCAAACCTCTAGGTTCCAACCTTAATATTTAAAACTTGCTAAAATATCCTTTAAGTTTATTTTTGTTGTTGGTTTAATCCTTTATGACTAATCACGTTAATTATCTCAGTTTATTTCCCTCACATGCCTAACATGTGAGGGTCCCACTATCGTTTGATGACCGACATCAACTGACTCGCAAAATGGAACGGGGATGTGGTGCAAACGCAAAACTGTCTGAAACCCAAGCAAAATTGCCTCTGTTTTCACCAAAGATGTAGTCCAAACACAATTAGATCTCTTAAATTTATGGGGCCATTCACATGGAGCAAGCCCCTTTTCAGTCCGAGCTATCAACATCTACTCGGAGGAGAGATCCAGCCCGCGTTTCGCTGACTAAATGCCAAACAAGCCATATTTGCAGGTTGAAAGCCTCACGTTAGTTCTGTATGTGATTTCAAATTGAAAAGTGCATATCATTTTTTGTAATTGTTTTCCTCTTTAGTTTCGATTACTTGATTGGGAATACATGTATTAAATAGGGAAGAATAAAAACTAATATTTAGGTAGAAAGCAATGGGTCATGAATGGGGAAAGAATAAATAAGTGGATTTAATGGACTAAATGTATATTTTGCTGCAAAATTTGCGTTTCTTTAAATTGTGAATAGATTCATTTCAAACTCAAAAGTCTCTAATGGCGGTGGCTGAGGGCCTAAGGCTTTTTATTTTTTATTTTTTACACTTAATAATAATAACTATTTAATATTTTATTGATCCGACCACATGTAACACAGACGTTTTTAACCTGTTAATAAATTAAAAAACAACAAAGTAAAATGTTATTTTTTGTAATACACAAGTTTATAATCTAATAATATAAAAATTAAAAAAAAAACAAAGTAAAATGTTCTAATATGTAAATAGTATATCAAAGTTCTTTTTACCAAAACCGTATTTTGACGACTGTGTGTGTTAACTGATTACATTATATTTATTCAAGCCATGTAGTACACGTGCTTATTCAACTCATGTTATACACGGGTAATTAAAGATGTAACTTTTTTATTATACAAAAATATATTTAATCAACCCGTGTAATACACGGGATTCTAACCTAGTAAAAATATACAGTATAATATACAAAGAAAAATATAGTAATTTAGTATGCATGGTATGGTTGTAGGCTTTCTTTGATGAAACAAATATCAATGAGACACGTAACAAAAGTTTAGAAATCTAGTCTAGTGTGAATAATATAAAAAGATGCCACAACAAAAAGAAAAAAAAAGGAACACAGATTATCATATATACATATTTAAAAAATACAAAATAATTATTTCGGTTATATAATCGGGTAAACGAGTATACTTTATCGGGTAATCTAGTTAGGTAAACGGGTATATCACTAAATAACATACCCGTCCCAAGACTGCGAAAAAAATAAAAAATAATCTCACAACAATCTCATACCTGATTATTCGACCCCATACCCGTTCTAAATGTGTTAAGTTTTAGGTTTACCTATCAAAGTTTGGGTTTGTTGACATCCCTAGAGGCCAAACTTTGATATTTTAAATTGTTTAGTTAGCAGTCTAGTTTTGAGTTTTGACTTAAAATTATATAAACCTAATATGAAACTAGAATCCAAATTCTTTTTGCGTACGGCTAACCAAACTAAAAAAAAAAAAAGTAAAATAGTCCTATTCCATTAGCCTAAAATCGATATTATTTCCGGTTCATTTAATATGTCACAGTTAAATTAAATTAGGCTATTTCATTATCAAAAAGCAACGTTACAATAAGTGTTTTGGAGCTATTATTAGGGTGTAAGGGGTGCTCACCTAAGAGGTGAGTCCTCTCTCTTACGCCCAACCAATCCTTGTGTGCCACGTCAACTCCCCTCTTAAACTCCCATAACACCCTAAATTGATGGCGGCACTCCCCTCTTAGGTGACTTGGTTTTTATTAAAAAAAAAAAAAAAGAAAAAAAGAAAAGCATTGATTGGACCGCCCCTCTCTCTCTCCTCCCTCTCTCTTCGGTGAGCCGCCACCGGTTTCGTCCCCTCTCTCTTGGTCACCGATATGTTGGCGGTGTCTTACCGCTCGGTATTTTGAACCACCGAAGGGGGTTGCCGAAGGCACCCCGTATACCCTTATGTTTCATCCGACGCGTTAAATACAAAACCAGATTTGAATAGAGAAGAGTAAGAAACATATTTTTTATGCTTGACATAATAGAGTGTAGTAAACATTAATATAACCGCTTTTGTATCATAGTTGTAAGAAAAAAATATATAAAAAAAATTAAAACGTGTTTCACAGAGTGTAGTAAACATTAACATAACTGCTTTTTGTATCATAGTTGTTAGAAAAAAAGATATATAAAAAAATGAAAAAGTGTGTCACATCTAGTAACATCAAATTGTTGATCGAAGTACCTCTCGAATAATATTACCAGTGGTGGATCTAGAAAATCCGCATAGGGGTAACGTTTAAAAAAAAGAGGTAACAAAATCGAAAAAACATCAAATTTTCTAAAATTTACATTACCGTTGGAGCATCAAAGAACAACGGGGGCTACCCCTTGTAACACTGTAGGTCCGCCGCCCCCTGAATATTACCCTTTATCACTTGTCGTCTTGGTGTGTCAAGACAAGAAAAGACATGAATATGGACCAACAATTTCCCACTACCTTCACCACTTGGTACTACAATTATTTTGGTTAGCAATTATTTCGTATAGGAAAACTGAACATTGGATAAGATGGCTTTTTGAATTAAGGTAAAAAAAAGAGTAAAATGGTAAAATGGTCCTTGAGTTTTAGTCATTTTTGGCACTTCAGTTTAAAAATGAAATTTTTTGTAACTGGGACCCTAAGGTTTCATTTTTTGTTGCTATTTTCATCCAATTGGCAAACTAAGTTAGAATTTTCTGTTAACTTCTCCCCTCTTTTGGCATATTCATCGTCATTTTATGTTATAATATATTTAATTAAATGAGGAAAATGACAAAAAAGAGAGAAATTAATAGAAAATTTTAACTCAGTTTGGCAATTGGATTAATGACAACAAAAATGAAACCTCAGGGACCCAATTAACAGAAAATTTTAACTCAGTTTGCCAATTGGATGAAAATGACAACAAAAATTAAATCTCAGGGACCCAGATACAAAAAGTTTCATTTTTGAACAGAAGTGACAAAAATGATCTAAACTCACGGACCATTTCAGCTTTTTGGTCAATTGGTGAATTGATAACCTTCAAAGACACTTTGATTTCACCAAGTCAACAAACACGAATCAAATTCTATTTCAAACACATATGATTTCGATACGTAAAGATCAAAATCGAGCCATATTTTGGTTTCAAATCCCTAAAAGACCTACACTCAAACCTGAACCAATTCATACACTCAAATTGTAACTCCGGTTTTCAAACCTACAACACACCCAAATCGACTTCAATACACAAACCTACAAACCCACGTGTAAACTATCTGATTGACTTGTAATCTACTCGCGATCGGCTCATACAACTTGAATAAAGCCAAGCTTAAACAAGCTTGAGCCCTTAATTTGAAGCTTAAGTAAATAAATGATCTTGAGCCCGGGCTCCGTATACCAAGAGCCCTTAATTTGAAGCTTGAATAAATAAAAGATCTTGAGCCCAAACTCCGTATACCAAACTTGACTATGCTCAAGAGCCCATTATTTGTAAAAATATAACAATTTGTCTTATAACGAGTGTATATATAATAAATGTGCCAAACTGAAGTACTGAACCATAACATGTCTTATAACGAGTGTATATATAATAAATGTGCCAAACTGAAGTACTGAACCAATCTGTTTAGCCTAACCCAAGATTTGTATGTCTTGTCACCACTAGGCACTAGTCCACTACTATCCAGTGAACCGAACCATATGATCAAGCTATTTTTCACATAGAAGATAATAATACCCCGGACCTAAATCAGTATTATTTTTATTTTATTTTTGAGTTAAACGTCATTTTAGTCCTTGTGGTTTGTGTCATTTTGCCAGTTTAGTCCAAAGATTTCATTTTTCGTCTGTGTGTCCAAAAAGGTTTCACCGTTGCCATTTTAGTCCACTGGGTTAACTTTATTGATTTTTTCTGTTAACGAGAAGGGCAATTCAGTCATTTCACATGTAATTCTGTTAACTAGAAGGGCAATTCGGTCATTTTATATAAAATGACCGAATTGCCCTTCTTGCTAACAAAAATAATGGATGAAGTTAACCCAGTGGACTAAAATGGCAATGGTGAAACCTTTTTGGACCCACAAGCGAAAAATGAAACATTTTGACTAAACTGGCGAAATGACCCAAACCACAGGGACTAAAATTGCATTTAACTCTTTATTTTTTAATAATAAATATAACAGAATTATATAAAATGAATTGTCAGATAATTGGTAAAGGCAATGAAAGCTAGTTCTCCCAGACCCTAGGTCAAGAGTTCGAGCCGGAGCCACCCCGGGTTTTAGTCCACTGTGCGTTACGCCAGAGAGATTCTCTTTTGTGGCGGCACAAGCCCCTACCACTGGCAGTGGGTGGTATGGTTTCCCGGGGAACGCCGTTAGCCAAACTCTGACGCCAGCGTGGACCCGGTTAGGACAACATAGTCTGGCTAGAGTGAGGTTAGAGCCCTCTATTTAGGAGGGTGTGAGATCTCTCTCATAACGAGTTAAAGACTCTCACCGTTCAAAAAAAATATAATTGGTAAAGTGGTATTAGTGGGTAGTAAAAGGATCCCTTTTAGAAATGGTAAGCTTCTGAGGGAGATTAGTGCAATTGGATCAATGATTTCACATTTCAGGAAATATTAACAAAACATCAACAAACTGGATCAAAGATTATTTGGGTGATTATGTTGATGAAAATCAGTCTGCATATGTTCCAAAGATACAAGTGCTAACCTTGGTTTATGAAAGCGTCAACCGTCAATATGTTCCAAATATATAAGTACTAACCTTGGTTTATGAAAGCGTCAGCCGTCAGACGCTCCAAGGTGTTTTAGTCCCAAAAGTTATATCGCAAGGTCGTGAGTCACGTACTGTGAGAAGTGCGTCCAGCGAAGCTTTATTTACAACTAGAAGCTACATATCTCTCATATGTTTTACATTTGGGCCTTTCATAATTTCTTCATCCCTTGGCGTTTTTTACATGTAAACCTCCTATGGATCCTAAATTTGACCCAAAACTACATGAAGCGCGTCTTTTTGCGGCTTTTACTCCTGATGCGTTTTCCACAGCGCCTAACGCCTCAGGCACGCCTTTTTAAACCAAGGTGCTAACAAGTAACAATGGGAAAACTCAGTGATATTAAACGGTTCATCACATGAACAAGGAAACTCTGTACACATTCAAGAAAATGGATCGTGTGACTAGTCGAAAAAAAAAAAACTATATGTACCAGTCAAGGTTTGCTTATAGCAGTGAAGTGTTGTCAGACGGTGAAAACAAAATCCTTTTAATAAGAAAATGACTCGAACTATGGCCTCAAACTATGCGTTTGCACAAGAACATTTCAAGCCCAAATCAAACAACGTTGGTGACATCATCACCACAAATATCGAGTTTCGTCTTCAAAATTTGGTAACATAAAGTGTCTGGATTCTTATTCAGTTCTAAACTAATTACCAATTAAGTCCATCAAAAATGAATAAGAAGAAGCATGCAATGTAATACAAGTTGGAAATTTGTCATCCTATTACCAACGCATCCTGCTGCACTTTATCCAGATATGTTCTTCGGCTTCATTTGCTCTCGCTGTCATACAGATCCGATCTGAACATGTTTGTCAAAGAAAAACGACGTGCTAAATCACACAAATACATATTTAGATAAGAACACAACCTTACACAACCTTTTTTTTGGTAACCATGAGAACCTGTTACCGCCTATTAACCAACGGGGTCAGTTAAATTGGTAGCTTGCACTGGGTAGGTGGCGTTCAAGAGGTTATGGCATGAAACCAGTATAAGAAGGATTTCGAACCGGAGACCTCTGCTACTGCTAGAGGGGAACTAGGTGCTTACCATTGCGCCACCCGCCCACCCCTTGAAGGTTAACCTAATACCGAGGTTTAAAAGTACGGAATCGTGCCTCGAGGCGTCCCTTTGCCACACGAGTCATACGCCTCGAGGCGAACCGAGGCGTAAGCCCAGAACGGAGTTAAAATAATATATAAATTTATATATCTTATAAAAAAATACCGACTAATTTCATCATCGCATTCATCAAAAACATCAAAAACACACATAAAAAGGACATGAAATGTTTGAAATTGACACAAAAAGTCAAAAACATCAAAAACAAATATCAAACCCCCTTGAGGCGCAACTTTTCTTAGTGCCTCAGCTCTATGAGGCGCACGTACAAAATAACCCCCTGAGGCGCTTCCTTAGACTCGTTTTTTGGGCACCTCGCCTAGAGACACACGCCTCAGCCGTTTTTTAAACCATGTGTTATATAACATTACAACTAAATTTAATGCACCCGGACTCTTATGGGTCCATTAGCTAACAAATCTGGATTAAAAAGAGAAAAAAACAGTATGTCTATATAGGTGGATACAACCACCAATAGTAACTGGGAGGTGATTTGTGCACAACGATGGATTACTTTTGACTAAACTTTGGTTAGGGTATGAGGGTAACATAGTTGTAAATAGCGACTAGTAGACGATAGCGACAAGCTACCTATATGCTACGTAGCGATAGCGATGAAATAGCGGGCGATATTTCATGTTTAGCGATACACTAGAAGAAAAGTTAAGGAATATTTTATATGTATCTTTTATCAAAAAAGTAAAAAATAAATTAAAAAAGTTATAAAAATCTCGCTATTTGTCGCTAAATCCTATATAGCGCCATCAATCCGCTTTGCTACGTAGCGATAGCGATGAAATAGAGGGCGCTATTTCATGTTTAGCGATACACTAGAAGAAAAGTTAAGGAATATTTTATATGTATCTTTTATCAAAAAAGTAAAAAATAAATTAAAAAAACTACAAAAATCTTGCTATTTGTCGCTACATCTTATATAGCGCCATCAATCCGCTTTGCTACATAGCGCCCAATAGCGCTCACTAAGGGTCAGTGCTATTGACACCTATGGAGGGTAAATTTGCGCAAAAAGATTTGTTGTTGTGTGCCAAACAACTATTGCTGCGATACAAATCACCTCCCCCGATACTTTTATATTTGAACCACAGTATTTATCCCTTTATTGTTTTCATGTAAACTCCTAAAGATATAGGTGTAGGAAATGGGGAAGATAAACTTATCTAAAGTTCTAAACTAACTATGGAGTTTATCCAATTGGCAAATAATAATCCCATCTTTCTGAAATTGGCTGATAATAATCCCAAGTCAGTTATTAGCCAATAATAATCCAACCTCGTCCAATTTTTTTGTAAAATAGTCTGCCGTTTAAATAAGCTTAACGGAGTTAAGTGTTTTTCCGAATTACAAACCGATATTTTAGGGATTTTGATCAGAACGAGGATACGAGTCGATTGATGTAAAACTTACCTCGAAATTGTGTTCGAAATGGCTTGAATTTTGTTAATTGGAAGTTAAACACCCGAATTGAAGCACCGTTTTCGTGGGTTGGGGACAGTATTTTGAGGTAAGTTTTACATCAATCGACTCGTATCCTCGTTCTGATCAAAAGCCCTAAAACATCGGTTTGTAATTCGGAAAAACACTTAACTCAGTTAAGCTATTTTAACGGCGGACTATTTTACAAAAAAATTGGACGAGTTCGGATTATTATTGGCTAATAACTAACTTGGGATTATTATCGGCCAATTTCAGAAAGATGGGATTATTATTTTCCAATTCGCCTATCCAATTTGAACAATGTTTTAACAGCTAAGAGCTCCTATGTTGTACAATACAATCCTACCATACATGTGGGACAACAGTTCCGAGCTCAATCCCTTAAAGCATAAGTACTTTAAAAGGCGGTTTTATAACATAAACACATGCCGGAGTTACTTCTAACAAAAGGTGTCATGCTATTGTATCAGGATTAACAATTGAACTCTGACACAAACTACCATGAACAGAAGTTAAGGGCGTGTTTGGTTTGTAGGAATTCAATGGAATTTAAAGGAATTGGAATCGAACCGTTTCGACGCGGATCGTTTCAACCCGTACCGTTTCGACGTGGACAACAGTTCGACGCCCGTTTCGACGCAAACCGTTTCGACCCGTACCGTTTCGACGCGGACCGTTTCAACCCGAACTGGTGGTTGTGGGTGCCGGGGTGATGGATTCCAATTCATTTGACAACCAAACACAACAAAAATGGAATTGAGATTCCAATTCCAACAATTTCCAATTCCAATTGGAATGTTTAAACTCCAAATCCAATTCCTTCAAATTCTAATTCCAATTCCAAAACATTCCGCGAACCAAACGCCCCCTAAGCATCCACAATATAACTACTTCAAAAGGCAGTTTAATAAGATAAAAACCAAATAAAAAAGAAAAGGATACACCAAGTAAGATCCATGAGCAAAGGCCCCAACCAAAACTGCAGTGAACAATCGATCCCTCAACACCGGTTTGTGCTTCAACGTAAGTCGAACTGAAACCCACAAAAAATTTCAGAACTTCAGCAAACAACACCCAGATAGAATGTATATAAAATAACACAAATGTCACCCATCTTATATAATATTTTGTCTACCCATTCTTGGTTTAAAAAAAAAAACGTGCCTAATGTGTTGTGGCACTTAGAGATAAAAGGCGCCTACATGGTTTTAAAAAACGCTTGAGGCGTGCGCCTCAAGGCACGCCTCGAGGCGAAATACCCAAAAACGATTCTGAGGCGCACCTTAGGGGGTTTCTATGGTACGTGCGCCTCAGAGGGGCTGAGGCGCTAAAAAGGCTGCGCCTCAGGGGTTTTTGATATTTGTTTTTGATGCTTTTGACTTTTTGTGTCAATTTCAAGCAATTTATGTCTTTTTTATGTGTGTTTTTGATGATTTTGATGATGAATTTAGTTAGTATTATTAATTTTATAAGATATATAATTTTTATATTTATTTTTTAATTCCGCCTCAGGCTTACGCCTCGTGAGGCGAAGGGACAACGCCTCGAAACTCGTTTCTGTTTTTTTAAACCTTGGGCCCCTAACGCGTGAGCAAAGCGCATAAGAGGCAAAAGGCGTGTCCCGGGTCAAAATTGGTCAAACATAGGATTTGTAGGAGGTTTATATGCAAAAACAACCTGACAGATGAAGATATTATGAAATTTTTACTTGATAATAAAATTATACTTAAAAAACACACAGAGATATGTGACTTCTGATTGGAATTTGTAGATAAAGCTTGTTTAGTTGTACATAGGCGCCTACATCATGTCGTGCCTCGGCTTTTGGGACCAAAACGCCTCGAAGCTCCTTGTGCCTTTTAAACCAAGCATTCATTCCAAATTTAAAAAAAAAGTTGCATTTGAATCTTGATAAAAGGATGATAGATATATAGAATCACGATCACTTTCATTTCGTAAGAAATACACATAAATTTATCAGAATTCAATGTTTAATTCGTAATTACATAAATAATAAAAATGAGCTTATAAAAAAGATTATATAAGCGATA
This sequence comes from Helianthus annuus, assembly GCF_002127325.2. Classification (NCBI taxonomy): domain Eukaryota; kingdom Viridiplantae; phylum Streptophyta; class Magnoliopsida; order Asterales; family Asteraceae; genus Helianthus; species Helianthus annuus. The sequence continues at coordinate 10,059,682 of NC_035435.2, forward strand.
ACATTAAAACTAAGCAACAAGCCCTAGAACACTGATAAACAATCGATCTCACCCGATCAGATCGATAAATAACTTCAAATATAAAATAAAATAAACAGATTAAGGGGCTGTTTGTTTACCTCTTAATGAGGCTCTTAATGGTTCAGACCTCTTACTGGTTCAACACTAATGGTTCAGACTGTTTGTTTCACAAGCAGATGTCTGAATGGTTCAGACATTTGCCTCTAAATGGTTAAGCATTATACTGAGTCTGAATGGTTAAGACCTCTAATCTGAATTGGTCAGACATTTGCCTCTGAACGGTTAAGCATTATACTAGCTCTTAATGGTTCAGACCTCATACTGGTGCAGCACTTAATGGTTCAGACCTCTCTGCATTTAATCATTCAGATGTTGCCAAACAGCCCCTAAATAAACTTACTTAGAGGAAAAACAAGAGCATAAATCAACACATATTTCACCCAACTTATATTCAACATTTTTCTCCAAATTCAAAAAGAAATTAGATGCATTTTAAATCTTAATAATAATTGATACATCAATTATCAAATTTACAAAAAGGAGCTTCACAAATAACCAACAAAGTTATAAAACACACATTAATTTATCAAATTTCAATGTTTAATTACAAAATCAATAAACACAAAACATGCAAAAAAACTAAAACCAAAAAAAACCCCCTAAAACACCAATAATCAACCAATCAGATCAATAAACAAATTAAAAAAAAAATCTAAAAAAGGATGAAATAAATAAACTTACTTAGGGGAAGAACAGGAGCATAAATCAGTGGAACCAAAAACTTAAACGGAGCTCCTTTACTCTGTCTCATGTAAACAGTTTCACTACATAATCAAATAAAAACTATTGAATTAATAGTTTAAATACCTAATTTATTGATGAATATAACGTGAAATTAAATGAATTTACCCGTCGGTTGGATGAGAAGAAGAAGATGAAGACATTGCAGAGAAACTCAAATTGAAATTGAAATTGGAATGAAATTTAGGGATCGCCGATGAAGAATTAACTTCGGAAAGGAGTTCGAGTTTCTTTCCTCTTTCCTTGATAATATGTTATTATTTTAGGGTTATAATAATACAATTTAGTTTTACTTTTCAAATAAAATAAAAGTAGTGGGTGGCGTTTTACGACGGGTTCGAACCATAGATAGAAAAACAATGGTGATGGGATGTTTTACGTTATGGTTAAAGCTCACATCATGACGGTGTATTTGAAAGTTATGAAAAAGTTATCAGTTCAGTCCATGATAGTATCGACACTCGTTATAACCATAAAACGAATACATGTGACGGGTTTGGAACGTGAATAAAATAGTCTACTTACAATGGGTACATACGGAAGTTAGAAAAATGTCGCATTGAGAAAAAAAAAAAACTAAAACGAAACGACAATAAAACTAAAAGTTTAGGGTCTAAATAGTAAATAGAATAAAATGTAAATGGAAAAACTAAAGTTGAGGGTTAAATAGTAACTATAATAAAATATAAGTGTTGACAATGAAAAAATGTCACACCTGGTCATAGACGGAAGCACGAATTGTGATCGTGATTGATTCTCATTGTATACGAATTAGCAAACATACTAATATAAAATAAAAATAAACTCCAAATGTCATTCCATAAGTTTCAAACATAAACATGAGTGAATGATAGTGTTTACATTACTTCAAAATAAACTAAGTTTTAAAAGTCAACAACATAGTTCAAGTTTTAAATGATCAAGGATCTGTTCCTCATATCACCGCAAGGAGACGAGATATAACGAACAATCCAACAAAAGTGGCATGGAGTTATGACGCTCGACATCTTGAAGCAAAGTTTCCGCAAGGATTCCACTAATTTCTTGAAATACATGTAAGTTTGAAAAACGTCAACAAAGTTGGTGAATTCATGTAGATATTTTGTATTAAAATGCATATTTGTAAAATGTGAGATGTATTTGTATGAAAAACGGTATGTAAACGTGAATGAAATCGTGATCATTAATCTTTTGCAAGGACATTAATATGTGTGATGACATAGGAAGCATTCCAAACCTTGACGATTTTTGTGCCGATTACCCTCGACTGGGACACAAAAGCACCCTTCCGTGTGGGTCATATGGACCAAGAGTGGGACTCGTCAAAACCCAATAGATCTACCCCCTTTCGTTCCTTGGTCTAAACTCGATTAATGGTGCTTAAGTACAATCCTATTCGCACATGATCTAGTTGTTTCATTTCCTAGTCTAGCATACCTTTTGTACATGTATTTCCCCCAAGAGTTTTTAGAAAACTAGAAAATGTTTAAAAGATGGGACATGAACTCACAGATTTGCGTCTTGATGCTTAATAACTTCACCGGTACTTCCCTTGGTTTGCGACGTAACCTATAAATGCCCTAAATGTGTTAACCACCTAAACTTACGATTTATATGTACAAGTTATCCATCTTGATTATGTATTTGCTTTGTCTTAGGTGTATATGTTCTAGAGTTGTTATTACATATTTTACAAAATATATTTGGTTTTGCTTACTTGTGAGTTGTTTTAACGGACCTAGATCCTCTTGCGGCTTCGTGCCTCGCACTAGTAAGATGTGCATGTTCGAGACATGTGTGGGTCGTGCCCATTGTAGTCGGGTCTCATCCGTTCGTCGCGTTATCGTTATTTTAAAATGTATTTTCTATATATAGGTATATATATTTTTTATTCTCAAATAAATAAATATCTATATTGAATTTTTATATACGATATGTGTTAAAAATAATATATTTTTAACTTATCTTTGTATACGTAGTCTTGTTTATTTTGTGTATTCTTGTCCTTTTATTTGTTTGACCAAGTCAAAGTTGACTTATACTTTTATTAAATAATATTTTCAATATTATTTTAGTAAAAATATATCTGTAATTTTACCAAATGTATACTCAGGCAAGTATACATGTAATTAGGTGTAAATACCTATGTATTTTGTTGGTGCATATGTCTATCGACTTCATCTTGTATCGAGTCTTGTATTAGTCTAGAGAGATGACACGAAATTCGAGAAAATATGTTAGAAGCTTATTTCGTATGAAATAGGACAGGGTATTTCGCACGAAATGACTTTGTCATTTCGTACGAAATAGCCTGGCTATTTCGCTTGGGTGGTTTCGCACGGAATAGGCCTGCCTATAAATAGGTGCCTTGATGATCTCATTTGTAACTTTGTGATTCCAGTACCGAAGTGCTGCCGGCAAGGTTGGAGAACTCGCTAGTCGCTAGCGGGTCGGTGAGGTAGGGACTAGCGACTACTCGGGATTACTCGGGATTAATCGGGATTAATCGGATCGGACTTTTTATGTATAATTTTAAGTTTTTATACATATATACATATATTTTTATACGTAATTTTTTTAAGTGGACAAGTTTTGACCGGAATCTGGGAGGTTTTGGCCGGAATATGTGTTTTTTTCCGATTGTTTTCTAATTTTTCCGATTGTTTTCTGATTTTTTCCGATTTATTTTGTTTTTCCTGATTTTTTCCGATTTTCCCGACCGACTAGTCGCGATTTGGGCCGACTAGGCTGACTAGCGATTTTTTTATTGATTAGCTGAAAATTACTCAGTTGATGGGCGACCAGCGACTAGTCAACGATTAATCGCCGGCTAGTCTCGATCTTTGCAACCATGGCTGCCGAAGTGTTTATTCACTGTAAAACGTTGTTATATCAATCAAAAAGACATTTAAAGTGAATTGCAAGCTGAATTACCTCAATACGTTTGTTTCCGCCTCTCGTATTGAGCAAAAACTCTTCTGAATGACTCGTCAGGTCGCTAAAACGATCCTACAGGTGGTATCAGAGCTCAGGAGGAAGAGTTCTTACCGATTCAGCTCAAAATTCTAATTTCTACACCTTCTTTTCAAAATTAAACGAGTTTTCACGGTCAAAATGACTTGAATTTCTCACATTATATGCGAAACTGTGTTTTAACAAAGCCTTGAAAGAATCAGATCTAAAATCAGCTTAAAACTTGATCAATTTTGACAAAAACCGTCCGATCTAAAATCAGCTTAAACCCTAAAGCCTTAAAAGAATAAGATCTAAAATCAGCTTAAAATCAACGATCCATAACGACGCCTCGCTCCACATGCAAGACTCAACATTCTAGGTAATATGGTATATGTTTTATTGCCTACTTGCTAGATTACATAGAACTTTGCTCATGGTATGCTTAGATACACATAACCACTATTGCATGAGAACACTTGTGTGCTTACTCTTTTTCGTCATCGCACTTTCCGCGAACCCCTCTCACTTATGTTACCTTTGCTATGAACATCATGGCTGGACGCATTAACATGACTCAAGCCCAGTTGATGGCTCTCATTAATAAACAAGTTGCTGCGGCACTTGCAGCTGCACAGGCAGGAGGTCAACATGTTCAGCAACCTTTTTGCACTTTCAAGAATTTCATGGACTGTCGTCCTAGCACGTTCAGTGGCACTGAAGGAGCAGTTGGACTCCTCCATTGGTTTGAAAAGCTCGAGTCTGTATTTGAGATGTGTGAATGCCCTATGGATCGCAGGGTGAAGTACGCCACTGGTACACTCGAAGGCATTGCGGTGACTTGGTGGAATGCGCAAGTTCAGATTTTAGGGTTGGCAGCTGCTAACGCCACCCCTTGGAATGATTTCAAGGAACTGATCAAACGGGAATACTGCACACGTGATGACATCCACAAGTTAGAGGTGGAGTTCTTTCATTTGAAAATGACGGGGTCGGAAATTGAGGCATATACTAAACGGTCAAACGAGCTGGCCATCTTGTGTCCAACTATGGTGGACCCTCCAATCAAGCGTATTGAGTTGTATCTCAAGGGGCTAGCGCCAGAAATCCAAAGTCACGTGACATCGGCCAACCTTGATAATATCAACGATATTCAACGTCTTGCTCATCGCCTCATGGATCAGGCAGTGAATCAGAACAGGCTGCCAAAACGTATCAGTGCTACTACTACCGCTACCACTTCTGCTACTCCTGCTACTCCCAGTAACAACAAGAGAAAATGGGATGGGGATTCCAGTAAGGGTTCAGCTACAGCTCAGTCTCAGGTTCAGCAGCGAAAAACTGACAACTACCAGAGCCCCGGTTAGCAGTCTTCTGGTAGTCACGGGTAGAAAAGATATCAAGGAAATCACCCAAGGTGCAACAATTGTAACAGACACCACAGTGGCCAGTGCAACAAGGGTCGTTTTCAGAGGTGTCTCAAGATGGGTCATGAGGCCAAGGATTGTAGGAGCCCACGACCTGTAACTCAGGATCGCCAGCAACAGCAGCAGACACCGCAGAATCAGCAGCAGGGCAACAAGGGATGTTTTCATTGTGGCGCTGAAGGTCACTTCAAGAGACACTCCCCCAGTTAAACCGAAACCAGAACAACAACAACAACAACAACAATAATCAGGGAAATGGGAACAACAACGGGGGAAACAATGATGGGAATAATGGCGCCAGGGGTCGTGCTTTTGTGCTGGGTCAGGGTGATGCTAGGAACGGTCCTACGTGGTTATGGGTAAGTTCCTTCTCGACGACTTTTATTTTACTGTACTGTTTGATTCGGGTGCGGATACCAGTTATATGTCTTTGAAAGTTAGTCAAATGATCAAGCGCACACCCACACTTTTGAACACTAAACATGTCGTAGAGTTAGCTAACGGTAAAAGTCTAGAGGCCACACACATAGTTCAGGGTTGTAATCTTATCCTCGCTGGTCAGACTTTCTCTATCGATCTTATCCCTATAGTTCTGGGTAGTTTCGACATCGTTATTGGTATGGATTGGTTATCCAAACAACAAGCAGAGATCCTATGCAAGGAGAAGATTGTTCGAATTCCCCGTTCTGGCAAAGAAGTTCTCGAAGTTCAAGGCGACAAGAGTGGTGCCGTGGTTGGCATCATCTCCATTTTGAAGGCTCAGAAATGTTTGTGAAAGGGTCACACTGCCATCTTGGCACTTGTTACTGATGCATCGACGAAAGAGAAGAGATTAGAGGATATCCCAGTTGTACGCGATTTTCCTCAAGTGTTTCCTGAAGATTTACCTGGGCTACCGCCTCATCGCCAGGTCGAATTCCAGATTGAACTAGCTCCTGGAGCAGCACCAATAGCTCGCGCACCGTATCGTTTAGCTCCAACTGAACTGGAAGAACTGTCTAAGCAACTACAAGAGCTCTTGGATAAGGGCTTTATTCGCCCTAGCTCTTCGCCTTGGGGAGCTCCAGTAATATTTGTGAAGAAGAAAGACGGTACCTTTAGGATGTGCATAGATTATCGTGAGCTCAACAAGGTGACAGTGAAGAACCGCTATCCTCTTCCTCGTATTGATGATTTATTCGATCAACTGCAAGGATCGAGCTACTACTCAAAGATTGATCTGAGGTCAGGTTACCATCAGCTGAGAGTCCGAGATGAGGACGTCTCCAAAACAGCATTTAGAACTCGCTACGACCACTATGAGTTTCTAGTCATGCCATTCGGATTAACGAATGCACCTGCAGTCTTCATGGATCTTATGAACAGAGTGTGCAAGCCTTACCTAGACAAGTTTGTGATCATCTTCATCGACGACATCCTGATCTACTCTAAGAGTCAGGAGGAGCACGAGCAGCATTTACGACTTATTTTGAAGCTTCTTCGAACAGAGCAGTTATACGCCAAATTTTTGAAATGCGACTTCTGGCTTCGTGAAGTCCACTTTCTAGGCCATGTGGTAAACAAGGATGGGATTCATGTTGATCCATCCAAGGTAGATTCGATTAGAAACTGGCCTGCGCCTCGCACTACAGGAGGTTTATCAAGGATTTTTCCACGATTGCACAGCCGCTTACACTACTGACACAGAAGGGTGTCACCTACCGTTGGGGTAGTACTTAAGAGACAGCTTTTCAGCACCTAAAAGATAGGCTCTGCAGTGCACCTATTCTTTCATTGCCAGAGGGCACAGACGATTTTGTGGTTTATTGCGACGCATCCATCCAGGGTCTTGGATGTGTGTTAATGCAGCGCGACAAGGTCATTGCTTATGCATCGCGCCAAGTCAAGGTTCATGAACGGAATTACACTACACACGATTTAGAGCTGGGAGCTATTGTTTTCGCACTCAAGATATGGCGACACTACCAGTACGGTACCAAGAGCACCATCTACACTGATCACAGGAGTCTCGAGCATATCTTCAAGCAGAAGGAATTGAACATGCGTCAACGTCGATGGGTTGAACTACTGAATGACTACGAATGCGCCATCAAGTACCATCCAGGCAAAGCCAACGTTGTGGTTGACGCTCTCAGTCGAAAGGATACAACACCTAGACGCGTACGAGCACTACAACTTACTATTCAGTCTAGCCTTCCTGCACAGATACGAGATGCTCAGGTAGAAGCATTGAAACCAGAAAACGTCAGGGCTGAAGCCCTACGCGGCTCAAGACAACGATTAGAACAAAAGGAAGATGACGCCTACTATCTAACAGGACGCATTTGGGTCCCACTATATGGCGGTTTATGAGAACTTGTAATGGACGAAGCCCATAAGTCTCGCTACTCGGTACATCCAGGTTCGGATAAAATGTACCACGATTTCAGAACTACGTATTGGTGGCCTAGCATGAAGGCCCACATAGCAACCTACGTCAGCAAATGTTTGACTTGTGTGAGAGTCAAATCGGAATACAAGAAACCATCAGGCCTACTTCAGCAACCAAAGATACCACAATGGAAATGGGAAGAAATTTCCATGGATTTTGTTACTGGCCTGCCTAGATCTCAACGTGGGAATGATACTATTTGGGTGATCGTGGATCGACTCACAAAGTCTGCACACTTCTTGGCTATCAAGGAAACGGATAAGTTCTCCACTCTAGCAGACGTATATCTCAAGGAAGTTGTCTCAAGGCACGGAGTGCCAACCTCCATTATTTCGGATCGTGATGCACGATTCACCTCAGAACTATGGCAAGCAATGCACAAAGCTTTCGGCCCACGATTAGACATGAGCACAACATATCACCCTTAGACGGATGGGCAGTCTGAGCGCATTATCCAGACTCTAGAAGACATGCTTCGGGCATGTGTTATCGATTTCGGCAACAGCTGGGAAAAGTATCTCCCGTTATGGAGTTTTCGTACAATAACAGTTACCACACCAGCATTCAAGCCGCTCCATTCGAGGCATTATACGGGAGTAAATGCCGATCACCTCTTTGTTGGGCGGAGGTGGGTGATAGTCAGATCACAGGTCCAAAAATGGTAGTAGACGCAACGGAAAAGATTGCACAGATACGACAACGCATGGCGGCGGCTCGTGACCGTCAGAAAAGCTACGCTGATAAGCGCAAGAAACCACTCGAGTTCCAAGTTGGGGATCGAGTGCTTCTCAAAGTCTTACCCTGGAAGGGTGTGGTTCGTTTTGGCAAAAGGGGCAAACTCAATTCACGGTACGTCGGACCATTCGAAATTATAGAAAGAATAGGCAAAGTGGCCTACAGACTGAACCTACTAGCAGAACTCGACGCAGTTCACAACGTTTTCCACGTGTCGAATCTGAAGAAGTGTCTGTCAGATGAGACCCTCATAGTTCCTTTGAAGGAGCTCACTATCGACGAGCAGTTGCGATTCGTCGAGCAACCAGTTGAAATCACGGACCGGGATGTTAAGGTCCTCAAGCACACTAGAATACCTCTTGTTCGAGTTCGTTGGAACTCCCGTCGTGGCCCAGAGTTCACCTGGGAATGAGAAGATCAGATGAAACTCAAGTATCCCCAGTTGTTCGTAAACAATGCAACTACTACTGAGGCTGAAGCTACTACAGAATTTCGAGACGAAATTCTAAATCAACGGGGGGATGATGTGACACCCCAGGAAAACCAGTAAACGATACACTCAACTAGCTTCCTCGGTAACCGCATGCTAAATTTCGGGACGGAATTTCTTTCAAGTTGGGGATAATGTGACAACTCGAGTTTCCAAGATTTCCTATTCGCATTTATTGCACGTTGACTGTTTAGTTGCTTGATTGATGTTCCTTGTAACTGTACATTGGATCATAATTCAGATGATTGTTTGATGTGTTATGTGTTTTATATAAAGTGTTTTGGTTGTGAACTTGTAAACTATTAAGACTGGAACAACTCGACGAAACACAAGTGTGTTTCGCCATAATCCATACGACGGAACAAAAGTGATTCGCCATGAATCATTCCGACGAAACAAAGTTGTTTCGTCACACACACACCTCCGACGAAACATACGTGTTTCGCCGGCCCAGTATTTCGCCGAAGCCCATTACGGGCCCAGTGTGTCAATTCGTATATTAAAACGTGAACCGACTCCTGTTTCACATCTTTGGCAAATCAAAACCCTAGAACTCTCCCCACTGTGTGACGGTAGCTGTGTGCGATTCTCTCACCCTCTTTAGCGATCAAACCTTCGTACCATCCATCTCGGTTAGTTGCGTGCTTGTTAAATCGGTTTCTTGATTCTTTGATTTCTTTATACATGTTGTGTATGCTTGATTTCTGAACGAAATGTGAGTTTATGTGTATGATAATCTTGATTTGATATGAATGACTAATCGGTTACATAACTTTATGCGAAACATGATGTTGACTCAGGGATCCTAATAAACAGGTCCGGATTTAATGATGTTCATGTCGGTTTGATGTTTGTTAATCATGTTGATTGAATACTGATCGAATACGTGTTACTGTCATGAATCTACCTACGTATTGATAACTTGCGAATCATGTGTTGATTAGATGATGATTATACGCTAAGTGATTTCTGTATAATTGCCGCTTGATGTTGATGACGACTGTTAGCAATGATTTGGGTTTCTGTGATTAACTGATTAATCGACGTAACTGACTTATTGACGAAACGATACCCTCGGTGTTGGTGCACTTCATCTGTTGATTTCGTCTTGGATCAAGTCTTAGTCTTAGAGTGTTAAATTAGGGCTCATTGTACAAGAAAATAGGCGAGTGTATGTTGGTAGTGAGATAGTTTCGCTTATTTGGACATTTGTAAAGGTTCCGCTTCAATGTCACATGAAGGTTCCGCTTGAATGTCATGTACATTGAAGCGAAACCCCAACTCTATAAATAGGGTCATTTAAGCGAAACTAAATAGCAGTTAGTGTGTGGTCTTGTTTGGTACGGCGAAGCCCTGCCAGTTTGTCTCCGGAGCTTGTATATTGTTAGCAAATCAATAAAAGAGACGTTAAAGTGTGAAATCAAGCTAAACAAAGACTGAATCAATGAATTCCGCCTCTGATTCAGTCTGAGTGCTCTTCTGATTGACTCGTCAGGTCGTCTCACGATCCTACAAGTGGTATCAGAGCTCAGGAGGAACAGTTCTTACCGTTTAGTTCATTTTTCGCTCAAAATTCTGATTTCTACACCTTCTTTCATCAGTTCAGGGAGTTTTTACGGTCAAAATTGGATCAAAACTTCACAGACTGTGTGTTATTGGATATAGACAAACCCTAGAAAGTTTTGGATCAAATTATGGACTAAAAATGGGTCAAATTACTTTCGGAATAGGTTCCGCTTATTCTGACAGCAGGTAGTTTCGCTTCTTTGACCATCTAGTTCCGCTTCTGTGACATAAAAATCAGGTAGTTCCGCTTCAAAATGCATAGTTTCGCTTCAAGGTTCCGCTTCAAGGGACACATTTGTTGGTGTTCCGCTTGATAGGTCCGCTTGAACAGACAGGTTCCGCTTCAAAGGACAGTTGTGATAGTTTCGCTTCAAAGTTCATCAAGTAGTTCCGCTTTTGTGAACATATCAGTTCCGCTTGTTTGAGTATAAGTGGTTTCTCTTGTGAAGTTTCGCTTATTGGTGCAAACATTGGTTCCGCTTGTTTCGCTTCAGTGAACATTCTTACTAGATCCGCTTCAAGTGCACATCTTGGAGTTTCGCTTATAAGACACTTATTGATTTAAAAAAAAAAATTAAGGTGTTGAATTGGTAAAAAAAAATGGAAATGGTTTTTGATGAACAAGAAAACAGTAAGCTTGAAAGTTTAAATAATTGGTATATGAGAACTGTGGATACCAATTATAGAAATGTGAGTACGGACATTTGGATTAAAAGTTTTGAACATTTCATGTGTCAAAAGGATGAAACGTTGAATGAGATTGAAATACGGTTTAAAACTTTAATGGAGAATTTGAGGAACAAGGGTATTAGAATATCAAATGATGAACAAATATCGAAATTGACAAATGCGTTACCTGCTAAATGGGATGAATTCTTGGTTGAGTTAAAAAAGAAACTTTTTTTTCAAGAACTGTATCCAAAACAATTCTTTAACGAGGTTAATGCAGAGTTTCGTAAGGAATGTACGAAAAGAAAGGAATTTTTAAATGAAATGGAAAAGAATTTAAACAAATTGGAATTGGATGTACTCACTGAAATTGATAGAAAAATTCGTGTGTGTCTTGTAACAAAGAGTAATCTGAAATATGATATTAAAAGGAAATGTTATATTGATGAAAGTATGAATCCTTTTGATTTCGTTAAACTCTTTTGTGCAGGAACATACAAGATGGAAACAAAGGAGATTCCAAAGAATGAACAATCTGGTAAAGAAGAATCTGGTTCCGTATCAGTATGCTTCACATGTGACAACTTAAAGATGGAAAATGACAAACTCTTGAAGAATGCGGAAAGTTTGACATCGGAAGTCAAGAAGTTAAAAAATGAAAAGCAAACTGATGAAAAGCAGATTCTTGTTTTGCTGAAAAATTGTGAAAAGTTGACATCTGAAAATGACAAACTCTTGAAGGAGGTTGAGAGTTTGTCATTAGAAAAAGAAAATTTTAAAAAATCAGAAAATGTTTTGAAAATTCAAATACACAAATTGGAAAATGAAAAAGTAAAAATTGAGAAAGATTTTCAACGTCAAATAAAAATTTTAGAAGATGAGAGAGATTTGTTTGGAAAAGACAATCTTGAAAAACAAATTGCAATCAATTCTCATCTTGAAAAGATTATTCAACTTGAAAAGGAAGCAGAGTGTGCTTAAAAGAAAATCAAGGAATAGGAAGAAAAGTTGAAGGTGTTTGTGAATACTTCAACCATTTCTTGTCCAAAACCTATTCCTTGTCCAAAACCTATTAATTCAGTACCAATAAGTGACGATGTCACAAACTTTGACAATGTCAAAGTTGAAGATTGTGATGAGAAATCTGATGATTTAAAAGAAGAATTTCAGAAAATTGTTCTACAATCAACTGAAAAGGGAGAATGCTCTAAGCAAAAACCTTTGAAGAAGAAAGTAGAACAGCAACAAAAAGATAAAAATTTGAAAAATTTTCAAAAAGAAAATAAAAGTTCATCAGATCGATCATCCAATCGCAATGAAAAATTACAAAAAGTTAAAAATGAACTCTCAAAAATTGTTGGCAATAAGTGGTGGAGGTCGGACCACAGTGCTCAAAAGCCAAATCCAACTAAGAAGAGGAGAAACGACTATCACAAGGCCAAACAGTGTTATGACTTGAATGTTTGGTACAAAGGTGATAACTGGTACGATAACAGGATGTGTTACGGATGTGGTTGATGTGTGTAAAATACAACATATAAATCACATCAATTAAGGCATAAAACTAACCCTTTTTAAGTACTAATGTTGGAAAAAGAGTGTTTTTGTCTTCCTTTTGTATTTTCAGGAAGAAATGAGCTCAAAATCACAAAAGAAGCAAAAAGACAACTAATTCTAGCATAAATACAAGAAAAGGAACAAAAGTAGACTTCCCGGACCCTCAACGGCACCTCCCAAGGCTAAGAAGAGAAAACAGAGACTGAACACGCCCCGTGTCCAGCGAACACGGGGGCGTGCCCAGGAAGCAGCAGAAAAGACAAATCAGTAGAAGCTTCCATTGCCCACCATGGGGCCGTGTCCAGCGGGCACGGGGGCGTGGTGAAAGTACAGCAGGCGCATTAATTGTAATTGCGAAATACAATTAATGAAGAGAGAGAATGTCAGACGGGCACGGGGGCGTGTCCAGCGGACACGGGGCCGTGCCCAGCCTTCTGTTCAGCCTATAAATAGGGGTGCTTGGCTTCATTCCATTTCATCCCTTGGCGCACCACCTCTCTCACACTTCATCCACCACCCACCACCACCATAACACCATCATCCACCACCATCATCCATTGTCCATCATAGAGTGTGTGAGTCGTCTCGGGATCCAAGATTGATCGTAAGAGTTCTTGACAATCAAGGCCATGTTTGCCTAAGTCTCTTACATCACTTGGTGAAGACAAGTGTTTAGTTTAATACTTTTTATTTTTAATCTTTTGCACTTTTTATTTGGTTTTGTATTAATGACTTTAATAACTAGTTACTTATGTTGAAGGTGATCTTTCCTTATCGTTTGTCCGTGGTGTCTTGGCGTTATTTTACTGTCTATATAAAATAAAAGATTTTCACCATTCATATCTCCACGGTCTATATGGAGGTATGTTGGCTACCTGGTCGGGGGTTAAGGGAACGGTTTGGTAAGGGTCTTGCCCTTGTTCAGCGTTTAGAGGTCCTGCTTGGGACCTGGGTCAAATTTAGTAGGATCTCCTTCAATACCCATAGGTATTGGATGGCGGGGATCCAAACTCTTTGACCCCCTCATAAGTTAACTACTATTAATACTATAACCCGACTATTTAGGACTGTATCCCTACTGACTCAGACTACTTAGCCGAGGGTAACGTCACCGCCGAAAGCGGGGCCTACCACAATTTGCATTAATAACTTAATTCATTATCTTTCAATAATCCGACCCTTTAGGATTGTATCCTTGCTGACTCAAACTACTGGGTTGAGGGTAACGTCGCCTTCAAAAGAGGGGCCTACTACAATAACTAAGATAATCTCTTAAACAAGTGCAAAAGTGCGAAAATAATCAAAGGTTCTACTAATACACGTGTCGGATCCAAGTGATTCATCTTGTCTATCTATTTTTATTTTATTTTATTTTTCAGCATTTAGTTAGTTTTTATTTTTCTTAGTTTAAAACATTTTTCTCACTTTTTGATTTGATTAGACGTTGAGGATAAACCGGTATTAAAAGCTCTTGTGTCCTTGGACGACCTCGGTATCTTACCAACACTATACTATGTCCACGATGGGTGCACTTGCCCATATGTGTGTTTAGTGTTAGTAAATATCGTGTTTTATAAATTTAAAACTTGGCTAAAAGTGTAAAAAGGGGCTTAAATATACATCTAAATTATATATCACACCTAACGCACATCTAGTTTTTGGCGCCGTTGCCGGGGACACAAGGATTTTAAGAAAGCTTAAAATCGACGGCCTAATCAGTTTTTCAAAACCTTTTTAAAACGCGCACATATTTTTCTGCATTTTAGTTTAGTTTGCATTTACAGTAGCCTGAACACGGGGCCGTGCTCACTGAACACGCCCCCGTGCTGCATATTTTTAGAGTAGATACCCAGATACAGAGTCTGAACACGGGGCCGTGCTCGCTGAACACGCCCCCGTGCTCAACGTGACCAGTAACTTTAATTAAAACGCCCAGATACAGACCCTGAACACGTGGCCGTGTTCACTCAACACGGGGCCGTGTCCAGCTTCTGTTTCCGTCCTTATTTTTGTTTTCTGGTCCCGAGACTCAGTTGTGGTCTATTGAGTGATTCTTATGGATCAATACTCAAGAGGTTACAACTACACCTATGATGAGGATGATTATAGGGGTAATTATTGCACTAATTGTCGTAACGCACGCTCGGTTCAATATAATACTTCATATCAACCATCCAATTCATACAACTACTATGAGGAGCCCAGGTACGAGCCATCAACTTCATACACATCCTATGAAGACCAAAGGTATGAACCTCCTCCCTCATACTCGTATTTTGATGAACCAAGGTATGAGCCTTCATACTCATACTTTGAAGACTCAAGATATGAGCCACCACCTTCATATACTTATTATGAGGAACCATGGCGTGAACAACCCACCTCATATGAGTACTATGAAGAACAAAGTTTCGACCCTTATCCATCATATACTTATAATGAAGAACAATGGTGTGAACCATCTACTTCATATGAGAATTATGAGGAGCCAAGGATTGAACAACCGGATTCAAGCTTTGAGGATCCAAATTCTTTTTCTCTCACCGAAGTGACCAATAGGATATTAGAACACATTAAAACTATCGAACGTTACATGAAAGAATCTCGCGCAAGGGAAGAGGAATCCCGCGCAAGAGAAGAATTAAAAAATGATAATAACGTAGAGATAGTTGAAAATGTAAAAATGGAAGAACAAGAAAGTGAAAAACCGACACATGAGTTAAACAACAAAAGAGGTGAGGTCGATAACGCTAAAATTCAAGAAGAGTCTAATTTTGAAGAAATTAATCTCTTGTCACCTACTTTCGAAAATCATTGTTTAGTAACCCCTCATGCTAAGTTTTTAAAAGAGTTAAACACTAGTGCTAAAATCAAAGAGATAGTGAGTGTTAAGTTAACTAATGATCAAACCTCGCTAATAAAAGAAGATCCTTTTGAAATTAACATTACACCGGTTCCATGTTTCTTTCAAAATTCCTTTATTAGTAATATCACCATTGATAAAGATCTTTGTGTTAACATAATGCCTAACTACATTTTTGAAAAATTAAGTATTAGTGATTTTACTCCACTTCAAATTCTCATTTTTCTATCCAATCGAAAAGTAATGAAATCAATCGGTGTAGTTGAAGATGTTTTGGTTCAAACAAATCAAATGGTAATCCCAACCGACTTCGTCATCCTTGATGACGCCCCGCTAGTCTTTGGAAAACCTTTTGTGCAAACTCATAAAGCTTTGAAAAACCGGAAATTCAACAATCTACCTCTTCAATTAGGGGCATTCAAAAGGAGCATAGATCTTGAGCGTTAAATGAAGTATCCTTTTGGCAATAGTGACCCCCTAATTGAAGATGAAGCTGAACCACCCGATACAACTAACGAAGAAGACCACTTTGTCGAAGAAGAGATAGCCATAGAACAAACCTTTAAGGTTCTTAATCTAGATGAGCCACAAAATAAGGTGTCTTCTAAAGACCCACCCATTGAGCTCAAAGAACTTCCTAAAGGTTTGGAATATGCTTTTCTAAGCAAAGATGGTAGTTTACCTGTAATCATTTCATCTAAATTAAGTAACATAGAAAAAGAGAAACTAATTAGCCTGCTTAAAAAACACAAAAACGCGATCGCTTGGAAGCTTGTAGATATTAAAGGAATAAGCCCTTCCATGTGCACGCACAAAATTTTAATGAATGATGACTACAAAACGGTAATTCAACCACAACGAAGAGTGAACCCCAATGTTCAAGAAGTGGTTAAGAATGAAGTCATCAAACTACTTGACGCCGGACTAATCTACCCTATCTCCGATAGCCCGTGGGTAAGTCCCGTTCAAGTAGTCCCAAAGAAAGGAGGTATGACGGTAATAACTAATGAGAAAAATGAATTAATACCAACAAGAACCGTCACAGGATGGAGAGTTTGTATAGATTATAGGCGATTAAATGAAGCAACAAGGAAAGACCACTTTCCTTTACCCTTCATTGATCAAATGTTAGAAAGATTATCCGGTCATAAATTTTATTGTTTCTTAGATCGTTTTTCAGGTTACTTTCAAATACCGATAGCACCAGAAGACCAAGAGAAAACAACTTTCACATGTCCCTACGGAACTTTCGCATATCGACGCATGCCATTCGGTCTATGTAATGCGCCTGCAACATTCCAACGTTGTATGGTCGCCATTTTCCATGATATGATCGAAAAGACAATGGAAGTCTTCATGGATGAATTTTCCATCTTTGGAGACTCATATGACCAATGCCTCGATAATCTTGAACGAATGCTATCCCGGTGTGAGGAAACTAACCTCGCCCTTAACTGGGAAAAATGTCATTTCATGGTAACAGAGGGAATAGTACTCGGTCACAAAATCTCAAGCGAAGGAATGGAAGTTGATCGAGCAAAAATAGAGACTATTTCTCGATTACCCCCTCCATCCTCCGTGCGAGCAATCAGAAGTTTCCTAGGACATGCCGGATTTTATAGAAGGTTTATCAAAGACTTTTCGAAAATCTCAAGGCCTCTAACAAAATTACTTGAAAAAGATGCACCCTTCATCTTTGACAAGGAATGCAATCAAGCATTTCTAACCCTCAAGGAAATGCTAGTCAATGCACCTATCATGATAGCGCCAGATTGGAAATTTCCTTTCGAAATCATGTGTGATGCAAGTGACTTTGCTGTTGGAGCAGTCTTGGGACAAAGAAAAGAAAAGCATTTCCACCCAATTTATTATGCTAGTAAAACTCTTAATGATGCACAAGAAAATTATACAACTACAGAAAAAGAATTACTAGCAGTGGTATTTGCTTTTGATAAATTTCGTTCTTATCTTGTTCTTTCTAAAACAGTAGTCTATACAGACCATGCAGCCATCAGGTACCTCTTCAAGAAGCAAGACGCAAAACCCCGTTTGATCAGATGGATTCTACTCCTCCAAGAATTCGACATCGAAATCAAGGACAAAAGAGGAGCAGAGAACACTACTGCAGATCATCTCTCACGCTTAGAAGACCCAGCTTTGGAGACAACCAGAGACGAGCAAATCAACGAGAAATTTCCCACGGAATCCTTGGAAATGATGGAGAGTAGACAAGAGCCATGGTATGCCGACTACGCTAATTTCCTAGCTAGCGGTATAGTCACCAAAGGATGGCCACATCATCAAAGAAAGAAATTCTTTGCTGATGTAAAGCATTACTTTTGGGAAGACCCTTATCTTTTCAAAATGTGTGCCGACCAGCTCATCCGAAGGTGTGTCCATGGTAATGAAGCACGAAGAATTCTCCGTCATTGTCATGAAGGTCCATACGGAGGACATCATGGTGCCGCAAGTACCGCACGAAAGGTATTTGATTCTGGATTTTACTGGCCAACCATTTACAAGGATGCACAAAACCTTGTAAAGACATGTGATGCCTGCCAGAGATCAGGTAATATTTCTTCCAAAAACGAAATGCCTCAAAATGGCATTCTCGTCTGTGAAATCTTTGATGTGTGGGGACTCGATTTCATGGAACCATTCCCACCTTCAAAGGGAAACAAATATATACTTGTGGCAGTCGATTACTTGTCTAAATGGGCGGAGGCCGAGGCTCTTTCAACAAATGATGGAAGAGTAGTGGTAAAATTTTTGAAAAAACTGTTTTCTCGCTTCGGGACACCAAAGGCTTTAATAAGTGATAGAGGTACCCATTTTTGCAATCATCAACTCGAAAAAATATTAACAAGGTATGGGGTCTATCACCGGGTCTCAACAGCATATCACCCTCAAACAAATGGGCAAGCCGAAGTGACTAATCGAGGTTTAAAACGAATACTTGAAAAAACCGTAGGAATAAATAAAAAAGAATGGGCCGACAAGTTAGACGACGCTTTATGGGCTTTTCGAACTGCTTATAAAACCACTATAGGCACAACCCCATATAAACTCGTCTATGGAAAAAGTTGTCACTTGCCAGTAGAAATAGCTCACAAAGCCTACTGGGCAATAAAAAACGTAAACTTAGATTTAGAAAATGCCGGTAAAAATCGATTTTGTCAAATAAATGAATTAGACGAGCTAAGGAATTATGCATATTCTAACTCCGAAATTTATAAAGAAAGAATGAAAAATTTACACGATAAATATATTAAATCTAATGAATTTCGGGTAGGAGATCAAGTTCTATTGTTTAATTCACGACTTCGATTATTTCCTGGTAAACTAAAATCTAGGTGGTCAGGACCTTTTTCCGTCACCCATGTTTTTCCACACGGTGCAGTAGAAATTAAAACTCGAAATGGGATACCATTTAAAGTCAATGGCCAACGGCTAAAACTCTACCGAGGATCCATTGAGGATGAGGAAGAGGAGATCTCACTTCAAACGGTTAACGAATAAACTCATACCCGACATGTTACAGGTAAGTGTACGTTTAAAAAACCGGTAAGTCTTCTAGCCATTTTCGGAAATAAGGGGCATGCACACGAGCACAAAAAAAAATATTTTTCAAAAACTTTGCCCGGCACGAGGCCGTGTCCGCTGGACACGGGGCCGCGTCGAGGCAACTGTCGGGATAAAACCCTCTTTTTCTATCAGTTACACCATTCCACACGCCCCGTATAGCCGAAAACGCTCTGGTTTGAGGCGATTTTCTGCAGTTTTCCAACGTTACCACCGAGTCTAACAACGTCAAGGTATGATTCTATCCTCTTTAGTAGTTAGATTAGTTACTTGCATGTAGTTAAAACATCAAAAATTGGGGAAAAATCTAGGGTTCTTCATGTTCATCCGGATCGAACTCAAAATTTTTGATGAAATCTGTTAGTAGTAGTTTAGATTAGTATAGTAGGAAGTAAATAAACATGTATTGTTGATAGATTCGTTCGATTTCCAACTAAAACCCCAAACCCTTGTTCTTGAACCGAAAAACACGAAATTGAAAGGGTAAACGGTTTGTTTTGGGAAAAACGACACTTAGGGTTTCATTTTCGGGGGAAACCGCTACTATTGGGCTAAAAATTTTCAGGTTTTCGAAACCGGGACGAAAAATGGAATTTTTGGGTTACAGACGCCTGGACACGGGGCCGTGTCCAGCCCACTGTTTGCAGTTTCACTCAGATTTTCCTTGTTTCGTACTAACTTTTGATGTATTCTTTCAGATGTTGAAATTCACGAGGTTTAACGCAAGTGAACTGGACGCTAGGGCACGGTACGAGATTCTACAAACAAGACCGGAAGAGTACCCAAGGCGGGCGTGTACCGACTTGCTAACCATGGTGAATCAACTTGACCGGTTCAACAACATTGTGAGAGGTCCACTGGCTGTCGCATTGAACACCCGGCTTCGGTCGGTGCATCAATGCACGATGGAGTTCTACAGCCCTTCATTTTCAACTCGAGATGTGACCCGTTTGACCATGATGCGGTCACATTCCGATGTGGAGGGACCACGTTCACAACTTCCATGGCACAGTTTGGAGCTATCATAGGGCTATATAGTGAAGAGGAATCGGGAAATGAAGAGAATACTGGGGGATTACGAGACTTGGATGCAACTGAACGCCAAGCCGCATGGGCTCAAATAGGTGAAGGAATCTACAACCCGAGTAGCACCAAAAGCACCAAACTGAGGGACCCGCTTTACCGCTACATTCACAGGCTCCTCTCCTACTCGCTGAACCAGTGTCACGACAGTAGTGGCGTTGTAGGGTTGAAAGATTTGGTTGTCCTTCACTGCATCCACAACCAAAAGCCTCTCGATGTTCCTTATCTCTTGCTACGGAACATGCACCTAAATCGCCTTGCTCACGCTCCTACACCTATCTTCTTCGGGGGATGGGTGTACCGTCTTTTCAAGCATTTCACGAATATCCCAAGGTCCTTTGAAAGGAGTCCATGGTCGGGACGGGTCGATTACCACATTTGCCGAGCCATGAACTTGCTTTATGAGGCGGAAGACGGGACGGTGAGCTTTCAAAGGACGCAAGGCTACGCATGGAACCCGCAGGAGGCTCTAGTTCTTCATGCACCACCTCCCCATTTTCAGTACCCACCCCAAGGCGATCCGGGTCATTCCTCCTCTCAAGGAGGTGGTTTTCCTAACTTTCAAAGTTTACATGATCTTTTGCAGGAAAACCTTATGTGCACCAGGAACACCTACAATCTCGCCAACAACACATACCACCGGGTTGGAGCTATCGAGCGCAACGTTAACGATATACAAGATGATATCGGTAGCATCCGGGAGTACATGGCGAGGCATGGGGGTGGAGGTGATGGTAGTGATGAAGACATGGAGTAGAAGGCTTGAAGGAACAAGGGGCAAGTTGGTGATGAGCCCACAGGTTTAAGTACCCTTCTCTATCGAACAATCTACGGCCTGCGTGCCGCTTGTTGAACAATTTACTTTCTTTAGCTTTTTCTTTTATCTTTGTTTTACTTTTCCTTTATGCTTGGATGATACTTGACGATGGTAATTTAGGATGGTTTATGTTTGTTTGGTTTGGTGTTGAGTGATTAGACAGGTACAATGCAAGGGTTAGAGTGCTAAATATTAGCACTTGCAGCCCCGAAATGGAGAAACCGGGAGACAAAACCTGTTTTTCAGGCTCACAGACTATCCACACGGGGACGTGTTCACCCAACACGCCCCCGTGTTCATCTCCCAGACCTGCTGTTTGGTTACTGACCTGCAAATTTTTGCCAGACACGAGGTTGTGTTCACCCAACACGCCCCCGTGTTCATCTTCTGTAAGTTCTCGGTACTGGCAGTTCACCACGGGGCCGTGTCCAATGGACACGGGGCCGTGTCCAGACTGCCAGTAACAAAAATCTTTGCTTTTTAAACCACTTTTACACATTCTAATCAACCAAAAACTTTATTTTTGGACACATTGAGGACAATGTGTAATTTAAGTGTGGGGGGGATGCTAAAACCTTGAATTTTGCAAATCCTAAACACAAGCCTTACACAAAACTCTATTGGAACCGCTAAACACCCCAAATTTTTTCAAAAACTTTTTCATTTTTTTTTATTTATTTACTTGTCTTAGTTTAAGTTGGGAATAACAAGTTCTAAAAAGGTTATATTTTTACAAGTTTACAACCGATAGCGTCGTGATAACAAAGAACCAACATAAGAAAATTATGAAACGGCATAACAAGTCTAGTTAAAAATTCGATTATATATACTTGATCACATTAAAAACCCATTCCCACAAAAGTGAGTTTTGAGCCTTTATTGAGCATAAAAATATACATATTTAGACTAAATGCTCATTTTTCGTTTCTTGTGTGAATAGCCGCTTGGTTCTTACAAATCTAGAACTTGCCACAACAATACATTCCCGGTCCTTACCAACTTAAACCCAAGTAAGTAAATGATGGAGGCATTAGGATTAACCATTTTTCTTTCAAAACCATTATTTTTCATTTTTTTTATCACCTACCCAAAATCCCCCTAGATAGCCCCTTTGAGCCTAAACCTTTCATTTCATTACCCCAAAACCCTTTTCAACCACCAAAAACCATTTTTATTTTTCACCCTTTATTTTAGTAACAAGCTCGGTTTTCTTCGTAAACTCGCCTTTTTATGTGATTAAAAAAAAAAAACAATGATGTAGTCAAAAACAAACAAAAGCTATATAAAAGCTTGTTTGGAGAAATACTTCAAAATAAAAAGTCGCTAAAGACAAGGTATTTTACGAAAACCGACGCTTTTTACGAATTTTCGCCCTTTTACTAACCACTAACCCAACCGCCCACCTTTAACCCAAGCCTAACCCTTCACCCAAAAAGTCCTCTTGATATTTACAAAGGTAAAAAGTTAAAAAGGAGGAGGATTGATTGCTTGGCATGCCTATGGAAGGCGTAAGTTCCATGCCGCTCTCGAGTGATTCACTAAAAATATACACCTTCGGCCGAGTGTTGAGTGATCCCCCGTGAGGTATGTGAACTTGTATATAAATGGAATTTTAATAAGGCATGCTATGCCCAAATAAGTAATTTATCTTATGAAACGTTCAAAATAAATCATAACGAATAGAATTGTAAATAAATAAAAATAAAAAAAAAACTTACAAAGACCTTGGATTCCCGACACTCTAGGACAAGTTAAAAACCTTCTCTTCTACCTATTCCATTTGGGAGTGTAAGCCACATTTAAAGAGTTTTGCTTGAGGACAAGCAAAAGTTCAAGTGTGGGGGTATTTGATGTGTGTAAAATGCAACATATAAATCACATCAATTAAGGCATAAAACTAACCCTTTTTAAGTACTAATGTTGGAAAAAGAGTGTTTTTGTCTTCCTTTTGTATTTTCAGGAAGAAATGAGCTCAAAATCACAAAAGAAGCAAAAAAGACAACTAATTCTAGCATAAATACAAGAAAAGGAACAAAAGTAGACTTCCCGGACCCTCAACGGCACCTCCCAAGGCAAAGAAGAGAAAACAGAGTCTGAACACACCCCGTGTCCAGCGAACACGGGGGCGTGCCCAGGAAGCAGCAGAAAAGACAAATCAGTAGAAGCTTCCATTGCCCACCACGGGGCCGTGTCCAGCGGGCACGGGGGCGTGGTGAAAGTACAACAGGCGCATTAATTGTAATTGCGAATTACAATTAATGAAGAGAGAGAATGTCAGACGGGCACGGGGGCGTGTCCAGCGGACACGGGGGCGTGTCCAGCGGACACGGGGCCGTGCCCAGCCTTCTGTTCAGCCTATAAATAGGGGTGCTTGGCTTCATTCCATTTCATCCCTTGGCACACCACCTCTCTCACACTTCATCCACCACCCACCACCACCATAACACCATCATCCACCACCATCATCCATTGTCCATCATAGAGTGTGTGAGTCGTCTCGGGATCCAAGATTGATCGTAAGAGTTCTTGACAATCAAGGCCATGTTTGCCTAAGTCTCTTACATCACTTGGTGAAGACAAGTGTTTAGTATAATACTTTTTATTTTTAATCTTTTGCACTTTTTATTTGGTTTTGTATTAATGACTTTAATAACTAGTTACTTATGTTGAAGGTGATCTTTCCTTATCGTTTGTCCGTGGTGTCTTGGCGTTATTTTACTGTCTATATAAAATAAAAGATTTTCACCATTCATATCTCCACGGTCTATATGGAGGTATGTTGGCTACCTGGTCGGGGGTTAAGGGAACGGTTTGGTAAGGGTCTTGCCCTTGTTCAGCGTTTAGAGGTCCTGCTTGGGACCTGGGTCAAATTTAGTAGGATCTCCTTCAATACCCATAGGTATTGGATGGCGGGGATCCAAACTCTTTGACCCCCTCATAAGTTAACTACTATTAATACTATAACCCGGCTATTTAGGACTGTATCCCTGCTGACTCAGACTACTTAGCCGAGGGTAACGTCACCGCCGAAAGCGGGGCCTACCACAATTTGCATTAATAACTTAATTCATTATCTTTCAATAATCCGACCCTTTAGGATTGTATCCTTGCTGACTCAAACTACTGGGTTGAGGGTAACGTCGCCTTCAAAAGAGGGGCCTACTACAATAACTAAGATAATCTCTTAAACAAGTGCAAAAGTGCGAAAATAATCAAAGGTTATACTAATACACGTGTCGGATCCAAGTGATTCATCTTGTCTATCTATTTTTATTTTATTTTATTTTTCAGCATTTAGTTAGTTTTTTATTTTTCTTAGTTTAAAACATTTTTCTCACTTTTTGATTTGATTAGACGTTGAGGATAAACCGGTATTAAAAGCTCTTGTGTCCTTGGATGACTCGGTATCTTACCAACACTATACTACGTCCACGATGGGTGCACTTGCCCATATGTGTGTTTAGTGTTAGTAAATATCGTGTTTTATAAATTTAAAACTTGGCTAAAAGTGTAAAAAGGGGCTTAAATATACATCTAAATTATATATCACACCTAACGCACATCAGTGGTTATCAAGGACACATTGCTGTTAACTGCCAAAGTCGGTATTTTGAGACAAGAAGATGCTTTAATTGCAACATCAAAGGTCACATTGCCTGGGATTGCCCAAGGAGATCGAATGACAGATTGAGGGCTAAGTCTCAGAAATTGGCAAAGATTCCAGTCAAAGTCAAGCCCCATGAACAGAAGGTTCTGAAACCTAAAGTTCAAGAACAGACAATTCAAGAAAAGAAAGTTAAGCTTTCTCAGGGGCAGAAAGACAGACTGAGGAAAAAGAGAAAAAAGGCGAGAGAGTATCTGGAGAAGATTTTGTCCTCGGGTTCATCCGTTGGAAAAAAATAAGAGTTCTGATGAATCAATTTCCTCGATTGCAAGGTCAAGCAAGATGAATTTATCAGATACAAATCTGAGGACGAAAGAGGAAAAGAAGAAGAAGAAAATGGTCGGCGATGAATCTGATGTGTCAAAATCAGACAAGCCACCTGCAGGCAATGATTCTGGTTCGTCAAAACCAGAGGAGCCATGTTGAGGTAAAAAAGGAGAATTCAGGTTTAACAATGGATGATGCAAACTTTCCACCATTTTTGAACAAGAATTCAAAATCACCCAAGGACCGTCAGGCTTGGGTGAATTTGTTTAAATAGAAAAAACCTGACTTGCCGGAGTTCCCAGGTTGGTAAGCGTGGAACATGAATCGGCACTTTTCTTGAGAAATTTCACTCTGGTGATTTTTTGCTTTATATGTGGTAAATCAGGGACATTAAGTTGTACTTGATTTTCTACAAGTGATGGTTGAGGTTTGAAAACTGAAATTGTAAAATCTATCATGTGTGTAAAGAAAACAATGATGATGTAGATAACCCCGAACCTACAAATGGTTGGTAAACAAACTAATTTTTCCGGAAAAACCATTTTGATTGAAACAAACTTAAGTGTTTTGAAATCACAATGGGAAAATAGTTTGTTGTGAGGGGGAGTTCTGATTATTTTTGCATGAGAATGGTGAATTGAGGTAATTCACATAATGTTGTCAAATTTCTTGTATAGTTTGTTTTCAATTTTTTCCCACAAAATCAAAATTGAAACATATTTTGATTTTAGGGGGAGTAATAAAATTTTGAAAAATTTAAAAAAATTGAAAAATATAAAATGAGTTTTGTTGCTAAAAGAGGAAATGATAGTACATCGGTGGACTATCACAGCATGCTAAATGTAACAACTGCCACTAAAATCCATAATTAGGATGGTAATTAGCTATTAAGGAAACCCTAATTGAGAAACCCAAGTGATTCCGCATAAACCCTAAAATTTTCATAACAATCGGAATCAGGATCAGGGCCCTAAAACTCAGGGGGGGGGGTTAAACCCTAGTGATGTTTATCTTCTAAATTTGCTGTAGAAACGAAATTTATTCGTTTAACTTACTCACCAAGGCTAATTGGGACACGAAACAACCTAGGCTAAGAAATAGACCCGTCGCGCCACGCGACGGGTATGCATGTCTTCTTCGCGTGGCGCGAGGGAGGACAATTTCCAGCTATAAATAGGGGACGTTGGCACTTGAACTTTGGTACAAAATCGACGTCCAAATTCTCTATAACCATCGAGTTATAGCGAATATCGTTCACACAAAACACACACCGATCACGAAGTGCTGCCACAATCAGGGTAATAACTCGATCGCTGTTACGATTCAACGTCCGATCGATTATAACTATCCAACGATAGTCCAGGTGCTGCTCAATTGAGCTTGTACTTTGATTATTCGTCGTGATTTCGACTTGAATATTAGAGTGCTGTTCGAATTCGGACTATGCTCTGTTATTCGTTGTGAATCCGATTGAATTATCGAGTATCGCACTGATTAATCGTTGTGAGGGTTTAATCTCGTGAATTGACGTAATTGCTGTATTTTGTTACTAACCTGCCTGTGTGTGCATTGTGTAAATTAGGTTTAATCAAGGCTAATCAGTAGGCTTATATCTATTGCTCGTTAATCTGCAATGTGAGTCATTCTCTTTTTATCAACTGTTTTACAATACTCCAAGTTATTTTCAAAGGTTATAATTACAGGGATTAAGTCTTTGTAATCACCAAATTACAGCTGGTATGTGGGGTATTGTGCACATTACTATTTTTATCACTCTATGTGAGTGAGTATTACTTTATGTGAGTGATTATTACTCTGTGTGAGTAAACCGTCACTATTAGGGCAACGGGACCCAATAGTGGTATGACCACAGTCACAGATCCGGTCGAGTGACAAATGCCCATTCTTGATAATTGGTTGATAGAAACATTGTAATCGCTCTTAATACTGTAAATTTATAACTAACGGGTCGTTTTAGAAAAATGGAATGATTCACTCAGTATTTCCCCGCTGACAAAACCTTTTTCAAACATGTTTCAGGTGATCTGTGTGATCCAGGAAAAGTGCAGTAAAGCACTATCAAGCTCAGAGAAGTGGCTCAGTGTAAATAAATGAATAAAACATGTTTTGGAAAATAAAGATTTCTGTGTGAAATCAACTTATTGTAAATTATGGGATTCATCCCTTAAAACTTTGTGTAATATATTAAACGAGCATTTTCCGGTGAAAAGATCCTGTTGTAAAAAGACTTCCGCTGTCACATAAATTAAATACCACGGGTACCACTGGAACTGCTCGCGGCTCCCAATTCCGTCCAGGGTGGGTCGGGGGTCGCGACAGAAGGTGGTATCAGAGCTAATAATTAAATTGAGCCACTGATCGAGCCACTGATTAAGCCTAAATTAAGTATTTTGTCCAAATGCTTAATTTTACTAATTATTATTCGGTGATTATATGTTTTATTAACTGGTTATTTTTAGTTACAGTATGGGTAAGCAAAAGCTGTCTGCTATCTACCACAAACTAGATATGGCATCTTCTTCTAGAAACCCAGTAAACCTAGAAGAAGGAATCTTTGTCCGCAAGGCAAACTATGAGAATCCTCTTTCCCCAGAGAAAAGGGATTCGATACTTAAAAAGAGTCAGGAGAAAAAGAAACCCCGAACCAAGAAAGTTAGGTTTAACCCAGAAGTCCAAGAATTGGGTAATAGTGCACCTTGGGAAGATAAAATAGACGGGAAATGGGCAAATCTCTATATGCTAGCTACTGTAGCAGAAAATGCAAATTTCTAAATAACTGATAAGTTGGGGCTAGTAAGAAAAATCACTATCCAGTAAATAAATAAAATCCCAGTGTGTTTACTTCTGTTGTCCTTTGTATAAATTAATATGCAATAAAACTTCAGTGTTTGTTTGTTAAACTTTGTTCCAAAGTTTTAACATTGCATTTTTGCATATATGCTATGCAGCATGAATGAGATGTCGGAAGCATTCCAGAATCTCAACTTATATCCAGTGCCTATCGAAGTCTCTCACGACTTTACTGGTTACATTGCTGACATAGAAGAACCTGTGGAATTCAAAGCTCCACCGCTGGAAAAAGCCAAACCTAAAAAGAAAAGAAGATACGTAGGGTGGAGGAAAGTACGCCGTAGGAAACCAACCACTAGGAGACTTCCTAAAATAGAAAATCCTGTGAGCATGAACAAGGGAAAAGAAATAGAAACTGGAGAAAGTTCGAAACCACCAGAAAAGGAAATAGGAATAGATCTGAAACAAAAGGGAATAGAAATTGGCGAAAGCTCTAAACAGTCTGAGGAAATCACGTTCCAGGACGAAATAGATCGCCTACTGGAAAATTGTGATGTTTTAGAGCCTATCAACGATAATTTCTTCTCTTACCCGGCTACAGTTCAATTCCCACTAAACCTAGGACCAGCTATTCCAGACCCACTAGTTTACACCAGACCATTAGGCCAAATGGAGGAATGGTGGACTAATGACTGGCAATTCCAAAATATAGTTAATAGTCCCTATAGTTTTCTCCCACAATTTGACCCAGAACCACTCCCAAATTCTCCCATGAGTAATGAAAACCTAGCTGAACTCCGTCAGTTCGGTGAAGAACTGATAGGTACAGGTAATAGGATCAAGGAAATGGGAGAGCATCTAACTTGGAAGTACGATGAGAGAGAGCATCGTTACTAGAACCGTCAGTTAAACCACAGAAAGCCGTATTGTATGATAGTAACTTAAAATTCTGTAAAATGGGCAATAAAACTCTGTAAAATATGGTGTGTATGGATGCATATACAATATACCATAACAAAGTAAAAGTCGAGAAATCGACAATTTTGGTTATGCTTGTATGTTGTGATAATCTATGTGTTTATCTATGTGAATTTTGTCATTGATAAGCTAGACACTAATAATTTTTACCAATTAGCAGATGGAAAACGCTAATAATGAACCAATTAATGAAGTAAATCAATCTGAGCAAGAACAAGAAGATCAATATATAACTCGACAAGATATCGAGCACTTTATCGCCCAAGGGATAGCTCATGCTATTCCAGAAATTGTAGCTGATGTTCAGAAACCTGCCGAACCACAATTAATTCCTAGTAAACGTATTCCAGAAGATAACGGCAGTAACAGCATAAATGGAGGCGGCAATCATGACGATCATGATCCGCAACGGGCCCCACTCCCTAAAAGAATAAAAGCTGCAACGCCTGGTTGCACATACAAAGAATTTCTTGCTTGCAAACCCGCTGAATTTGCAGGTAACGAAGGGGCAACTGCAACACTGCGTTGGTTAGAGAAAACCGAAGCAGTAATCGCAATAAGCAAATGTGCCGAAGAGGATCAAGTGATGTATGCATCAAATCTGTTCAAGGAAGGAGCACTAGAATGGTGGAACACGGTCCTCCAGGCAAAAGGAAGAAGGATAGCTTATGCCATGAGTTGGGAAGAATTTAAGAATCTTGTAGAAAGAAAATTTTGTCCCGAATACGAGAAGGAACAAATGGCAAACAAGTTCCTGAGTCATCGTATGCTAGGTGTAGAAATGCAACATAGTTTGCAATTTTTGCAAAATGAAAGGACATCGGGAAGAAGACTGCAGGAAGAAAACAAGAATTTGCTATAATTGCAGAGAAAGAGGTCATTTCCAATTTGAATGTCCTAAATTAGCTAAACCTGTAGCCAACCAAACCAAACCCGCTGAAGGAGCAACCAAGAGAAATGCCCGTGCATTCCAGCTAACCACTCAAGAGGCCGAATTCATTCCAGATGTGATAGCTGGTACGTTCTTAGTTCACAACGTATTTGCAAAAGTATTATTTGACTCTGGTGCGAACCAAAGTTTTATAAATACTTTATTTTGCCAAGATCTTAATTTACCTTTAACCCCTCTTAGGCAAACCTTTACAGTAGAAACCGCAGAAGGAAATTCTGTGAAAATAGATAAAATCTGGCAAGAAGGAAAAATAGAATTATTAGGCCATAAGTTTTCTGCAAATTTGTTACCAATGAATTTAGCAGGATTCGATGTAGTGTTAGGAATGGATTGGTTAATAGCCAACCATGCTCGAATCCTATGTGACAAAAATGCAGTAGAAATTCAAACCCCTTCAGGAGAAGTAATTTTATGTCACACCCCAACCGATGGCGGAAACATCGGGATGAGACGTACAAACTGTTCAAAGACATCATAACACTAAATGTGACAATATAATTAAGTTTCATGTATTAAAATTCCAAAGTTTCATACATTGTCATAAAAAGAAAATAACAAAACATCAAACATAGATTATTTCAAGGTGGGTTTCTAAGCCATCCTATTTATTTCTTCAAATCTTGATTCCTCATCCTGCAGTATGCATTTAAAATAAAGTCAACAAAACATGTTGGCGAGTACACAAGTTTGAATATAGTATAATATGATTAAAATAGTTTAACATGATCAAATCCACGTGAATACATGATTTCATATTAACAGTTATACTCGTAACGATGAAACTATGTGTTCAAAACAAAGTTTGACGCAATTAACGTGCCTACCCAAAAAGGGTGGTAAAATGAGTAACATAGAATAAATCCTAACAATACCCATAATATTATGGGAGGGGCGTTACAACCTACAGCGCTGCCATTGTTAGGGGAGGCTTGCAAAGTTAATGAACACACAATCATAAATGTTTAACATTAGCATAACATGATTAACATGAGTCAAATAGATTCACATGAAATGTGGATTGACAGTGCAAAATTGTTTAACATAGTGTTTTTGATATAGGAAATGCATACTACACCCAAAAGTGTAAAATAGGAAATGGGTCATGTACACTCACCTTAGGTTGCGTTGCGTTTTTCTTGGAAATGATTAAAACAAGAGATTGCCCAAGAGAACGTGCACAAGAGATTTACCCTATTAATTTTGAGGATTTGTTAATTATTGGGAATTTAGTGGTTATTTAATTAACAAGGCATAAATAATATTAACATTTCTAAAATAGAATAATAACAATATGTCTCATATTTTGTATTTAAGGAAATATATGACAATTTATTTATAAATAAGTGAGTAAAATAAATACTGATTTTTATATATTATTATAATAATATTACTGGTTTTACCAAAGTATTATAAATATTATTACTAAAATGTTGGATTATATAAATAATAATTCCTGATTATCACGCACTTAAAAATAATAATTCTGATATATATATATAAATATTATAGATTAATAATTTTGAAAATAATAAATTTGATTATTATATATAAAATAATAATTCTAATCCAAATAAATTAGTAAACCTATAAAAGAATAAATTCTGGTTTAAAATATAAATTCTGATTTATTAAACTAATAATTCTGATTAAAATAGTAAATAATAATTCTGATTAATATATATATATACATTTATAAAGTGATAATTCTGATTTAAATAAATCTGATTATATAATTAATAAAGTAAGAATAATAATTCCGGTTATTATTTATAAAATGTTAATTCTGAAATATAAAATCTGAATAATAATTCTGATAATATTCTGAATAATAATTCTGAGTTAATAAATCTGATTAATAAATAATAGTAAAATTTCTGATTTTTATATAAGTAAATCTGATTATTATAATAGTAAATCTGATTAAATAAATAGTAATTATTCAGATAATAATTCTGGAAATTTATAAATAATCCTAAATATAATCTGATTTAATAATAATGATAATTATGTTAATAAATCTGATATTATAATAATTCAGATTTAAGTAATTCTGAAAAAAATATATTAATATTCTGGTAATATCACTTAATAATAATAATAGTAATAATAAATAATACAAAAAAACAAACTGTAACATGTATATAAAAGGATAAAAAAAAAAAAACTGTATATATTTATATATATATATATATATATATATATATAAAAAGGAAAACGAACGGATTACCGGACAAAGGCGGTGGCCGGTGGTGATGATCGGTGGCTCTGCAGGTCGTCGGAGTTCCGGCGAAACGGGTAGTTCCGGCGTCGAAGGCTCGAGTCGGTTTGGGTTCGGGTTGATTCGGTTCGTATCGGTTTCGGTTTGATTTGTTTCGGGAATCACGTGTAAGGAACGAAATGAAGAGAGGTGATCGGGTTTTATAAGGAGATGATGGTCGGTTACAGAAAATGAAGAGTCTCAACTGTTCCGGTAAACAACGAGAAGTCGGAGAAGACGCTGAACAGTCTTTGGCGGTTTCATTTGATTTAAATTAGCGACATTAAAGTCGGTTTAAATAAAATGGTTTCTGGAATTCATAACAATCACGAAGACAGCCCAGTTGGTTGTGACGTCGTATGAGAACCGAGGGATACCGGGTTCGATCCCTGTTCAGCTCGGTTCAACCTTATTTTTTTATTAACAGCTAGACTAACTAACTGGGTTAGCCACTAACTGAGTTTTCTAACTCAGTTAGTGCTGCCCTTTGATAATATTAACCCAGTTAGCTGAAATAACTAGGTTTTCACTAACGGGGTTAGTTTAATTAACCAAAATACTCAAAATCATAAAAAATCAGTTTTTAATATTTATTTATTTAATTTTAATTATTAGTTTATTTATTTAAAATATTAATAAAATAATATAAAAATCAGTTTAACCCAAATTTTGATATTTTTACCGAATTAACGTATAAATTCCCAATTTTCGTACGGTTTAGGGTAATCTCTTGGCAACGATGAATTTAAGAGTTGAGATTAAGATGTAATTTCTCTGTTTTTACGCGTTTAACATAGTTTCAACATGTTATCAATTGTTTCGACAATACATAGCATTCAAACACAATTATGGATAAAATCATGCATTTTCATTATGATTTCAAGTCTCGAGTACAATTTGGGAATAGAATCAAATACCACAAAGGTACAACTTACAAAAATAGAAAGTACAATTAGACTTGCCAAAAATGGAAAGATCGAAAATACGAGATGTCACAGTCTCCCCTACTTTAGGAGATTTCGTCCTCGAAATCTTAAGAAGAAGACTGATTCGTGTTCCCAAACTTGAAATGAAGATAACGCTCAAATATAAAGTTTCGTTGAAAACGAAAAAGAGTTGGCAACTACCTCTGAGGTAAGGAAATCACCCCTGGCTCATTGGTGAAGTTGAAAATTCAGAGAAGCTAATCGTCAAGGTAAGGAAATCACTCCTATCTTGATGATATTAGCATAAGATTTAGAACAATCCACATGACACACTTAGTTAACAAGATTAACGTATCACTGGCATGTGAATAAACATGTCAACCCATCGTGTACCGCAATTGAAAGACTTAACATGACCACTAGAATACGGGCGGGCGCTACTCCTATAGCACTACGCATAGTGCTATACATGTTAAGGTGTGGGTTAAAAGACAAGTTCATCACATAAGAATAACCCAGTAATCACGAATCCAGTATAACATATTAGTATGCATGTATTAAATTGAAATTATATAACGTACAAATGTAGAACACATGAAGAAAATGAGATAGCATAAAAGAGATTTAACGTAAAACATAATAATTGCGATAACATAAAAAGAGATTTATCATAAAAACATGGATTGTCACGGAACGTAACATAAGACTATTCCAAAGTGAATCGAAATCCTTTTCGAATTAAGGAGACGTGCTTTGGCCTAATAGACAAATACTCTCACCGAGGAGCGACTAACGATATTTGTCCTTCCAGTTACTACACGTCCTTAATCGATTGGGAAAATCGAAACTTTGGCGAGATCGAAAATCAAGGAATGGGACTAGTTAACAAGATGCGAATTTCACCTCTAACTTGATAACATCGTACCCTGATGTGGTTGGTACTCATCCAAGGATGAGGGTCCACTAGAATATGAAATGGAAACTCCCATCAAGGTTTGGATGTCACTCCTAACTTGAGGGTAGGTTTCGTGCAAAAATCAATTTTACGCTGAATGAAAATCATCACCAAATATGGGAATCACCCCTGTTTTGATGAATCATTTCGATTGTATTACAGGAGTGTCTTCACAGCTTCCATGTGTGTATTGCGTTAGCCTTAGGAAAATGCTTGTATATTAGAAGTCCAAAAGAATAGAGGGAAGCAAGGAAGAGAGATGGGAATATTGTCTTAAACAGCAAATAATGAGAAAGCTCCTAAACTATAGACTAGGCAAAGCAAGGCATTCCTAATTCCCTATAGTTATGGCTCTGATACCAATCTGGTATCAGAGTACTCCTACTATAGACTAGGGAAAAGTATAGCAAGCCTACCTAATTCCCTATAGTTATGGTTCTGATACCAATCTGGTATCAGAGTGTTCCTACAAGAGACTAGGGAAAAGTATGGCAATCCTACCTAATTCCCTATAGGAGTGCTCTGATACCAATCTGTCACACCCCAACCGATGGCGGAAACATCGGGATGAGACGTACAAACTGTTCAAAGACATCATAACACTAAATGTGACAATATAATTAAGTTTCATTTATTAAAATTCCAAAGTTTCATACATTGTCATAAAAAGGAAATAACAAAACATCAAACATAGATTATTTCAAGGTGGGTTTCTAAGCCATCCTATTTATTTCTTCAAATCTTGATTCCTCATCCTGCAGTATGCATTTAAAATAAAGTCAACAAAACATGTTGGCGAGTACACAAGTTTGAATATAGTATAATATGATTAAAATAGTTTAACATGATCAAATCCACGTGAATACATGATTTCATATTAACAGTTATACTCGTAACGATGAAACTATGTGTTCAAACCAAAGTTTAACGCAATTAACGTGCCTACCCAAAAAGGGTGGTAAAATGAGTAACATAGAATAAATCCTAACAATACCCATAATATTATGGGAGGGGCGTTACAACCTACAGCGCTGCCATTGTTAGGGGAGGCTTGCAAAGTTAATGAACACACAATCATAAATGTTTAACATTAGCATAACATGATTAACATGAGTCAAATAGATTCACATGAAATGTGGATTGACAGTGCAAAATTGTTTAACATAGTGTTTTTGATATAGGAAATGCATACTACACCCAAAAGTGTAAAATAGGAAATGGGTCATGTATACTCACCTTAGGTTGCGTTGCGTTTTTCTTGGAAATGATTAAAACAAGAGATTGCCCAAGAGAACGTGCACAAGAGATTTACCCTATTAATTTTGAGGATTTGTTAATTATTGGGAATTTAGTGGTTATTTAATTAACAAGGCATAAATACTATTAACATTTCTAAAATAGAATAATAACAATATGTCTCATATTTTGTATTTAAGGAAATATATGACAATTTATTTATAAATAAGTGAGTAAAATAAATACTGATTTTTATATATTATTATAATAATATTACTGGTTTTACCAAAGTATTATAAATATTATTACTAAAATGTTGGATTATATAAATAATAATTCCTGATTATCATGCACTTAAAAATAATCATTCTGATATATATATAAATATTATAGATTAATAAATTTGAAAATAATAAATTTGATTATTATATATAAAATAATAATTCTAATCCAAATAAATTAGTAAACCTATAAAAGAATAAATTCTGGTTTAAAATATAAATTCTGATTTATTAAACTAATAATTCTGATTAAAATAGTAAATAATAATTCTGATTAATATATATATACATTTATAAAGTGATAATTCTGATTTAAATAAATCTGATTATATAATTAATAAAGTAAGAATAATAATTCCGGTTATTATTTATAAAATGTTAATTCTGAAATATAAAATCTGAATAATAATTCTGATAATATTCTGAATAATAATTCTGAGTTAATAAATCTGATTAATAAATAATAGTAAAATTTCTGATTTTTATATAAGTAAATCTGATTATTATAATAGTAAATCTGATTAAATAAATAGTAATTATTCAGATAATAATTCTGGAAATTTGTAAATAATCCTAAATATAATCTGATTTAATAATAATGATAATTATGTTAATAAATCTGATATTATAATAATTCAGATTTAAGTAATTCTGAAAAAAATATATTAATATTCTGGTAATATCACTTAATAATAATAATAGTAATAATAAATAATACAAAAAAAACAAACTGTAACATGTATATAAAAGGATAAAAAAAACTGTATATATATATATATATATAAAAAGGAAAACGAACGGATTACCGGACAAAGGCGGTGGCCGGTGGTGATGATCGGTGGCTCTGCAGGTCGTCGGAGTTCCGGCGAAACGGGTAGTTCCGGCGTCGAAGGCTCGAGTCGGTTTGGGTTCGGGTTGATTCGGTTCGTATCGGTTTCGGTTTGATTTGTTTCGGGAATCACGTGTAAGGAACGAAATGAAGAGAGGTGATCGGGTTTTATAAGGAGATGATGGTCGGTTACAGAAAATGAAGAGTCTCAACTGTTCCGGTAAACAACGAGAAGTCGGAGAAGACGCTGAACAGTCTTTGGCGGTTTCATTTGATTTAAACTAGCCTAAGGACCCGTGTATTACACGGGTTGTTAAAAGATAATATGGATTAATAATAGTTGTTTACATTAAATGTTATCACTATATACACATATTTAAACAGATCATGTAATAACTTTTTATTGACAATTATAACGTATATATCACAAATCGTTGAATATCTCTTTATACACCACATTAGTTGTTTTTTCCGTAGGTTTTCCATTGTTGTCAAGTATGAGTATCTTCACACCATTTCTTGTTTTCACCCTTGATAAGGCAACATACAACTGACCATGAGAGAAGACTGGTTGTTTGAGGTACAAACCTACTCTTGAAAGAGATTGACCTTGACTTTTGTTGATGGTCATTGCAAAACATACGGCCAATGGAAATTGTCTTCTTTGAAAAGAGAAAGGAATCTTTTTATCAGAAGGTATCAAGTTTAATCGAGGGATATATGTGCAAGTACCAATATTTGAACCAGATATTATCTCTGCTTCTATTACACGGTTGTGCAGCTTCTTTACTTGTAGCCTTGTACCATTGCACAATCCATTCCGTTGATCAATATTTCTTAATAACATGACTGGAACACCAACTTTAAGGACTAACCTATGATTAGGTAGGCCAGATATTTTAAGACCATTGAGCACATCTGGAGAGTAAAGTCTTTGTTGTGTAGAATTTACATCTTCAGACGGACAAAGACTGTCAGAACTAAGATACTCTTTTTCTTCACCAGGAAACATTGCTAGCAACCTGTCATTAATCTCATGAACAACTTCATTTTTAGGTGCAAGTATGGCCCGGTCACTAAAATAGTTATGGGCGTCTACGTTTTCCAAGATTGATGGATAAACAAAATCAATTAAACTTCCAATTGGATCAGATGGATCAGTAATCAAAAGATCTCGTGGTATTTCAATAGTTGCTTCTCCATCATTTGGACCACCAACGTTACCCTCACCCAAATCCAAAAGCCATTTGCCAAAACTATTTATTTCATCAACATCAGCCGTAGATCTTCCAACCGTTAACCTCATGTTTCTAGTTAGTCTTAGCAATTTACATTTACTCCACAAATAAGACGAACATAAGGAGGCATTAACAATCTCTTGTCTGCCACCATTTGGAACAACAGGTAATATTTGTCTAAAATCCCCTCCAAAAACAATAACTTTACCTCCAAAGCGGATTTCAGAATTTAGAGATGTGTCAATGTTGAAAACGTCATTCATTGTTCTGTCGAGCGCTTCAAATGCATGTTTGTGAACCATAGGTGCTTCATCCCAAATTATCAATTTAGTCTCGTGAAGTAATTTAGCCAAATCACTTTCTGGTTTTATATGGCATACAGAATCTTCAGTAAGATTCAACGGTATGCTAAACCTGGAATGTGCAGTCCTGCCACCATCTAACAACAACGATGCAATTCCACTGGAAGCCACATTTAACACGATTTGACCTCTTGATCTAATTGCAGCGGACAATGTTTTCCATAGAAAAGTTTTACCTGTTCCGCCATAGCCATAAAGGAAAAAAATCTGACCGTTATCACTGTTTACTGCTGCCATAATCTCTTCAAAAACAGTGCGTTGTTCATCAGTTAACATTGTCAAATGACTATCGTACAGATTTCAAAGGTATGTTGTATCATATGCCTGCTCCTCGTATATCAAACGACAATCGGAAATACCTGAAGACGACATATCTGGATATGGCATTGATTCAAATCTTCGCAAAGAAGAATTATTTCGCAATAAAAACTTTTCAATTTCGACCAACACATAGTTCTTCAGTTGGTGATCCGGAATTGATAACGCTACGAAATAAGAAAGAAAACAAATTCATCTAATGACTACGGAAACCATTTCATCATAATAAGATAAATTAACTTAAATAATGATGAACAAATCAAATTATTTTTTTCAAAAAATATAAGTACTAAATTTCAGTGTAAACAAAACGTACCTGTCACTCGATGGTATTTTGCTAATCTGTAAACAAAATCGTCCGCCATGTATCTCCACGAAGTTTCCCAAACAACCTCAGGTCTAGAAAGACTACCGGATAACAACATCGTAGAAAATAAATTGCGAATGTATGAAGCGCTTCCAGTTAAATTTGCTTCTTTTATTGCCTCTACATATTCTGAATCATCATCTAAAAGGCCAAGTGCGTAGCAAGCATCTCTGTATGTATCGTAAACTTTACCATTAACTGTTTTAATGTCGTCAAACGATGTTGGTCCTCTAACCTTGTTAAGAAGAATTCTCAAGAAATACGCTTCACCTAAAGTTGGAGATACGGAATGAATCCTGCCAATTGATTTTTTCCCTTTTCTTGGTTCCCATACTCGCTTGTCAAGCTTCCATACATAAAAAATAGGGAACTAAACGTATGTAAGTGTACGTGCCAACAGGTCATTTGGGTCTTTATTACGTTCCATCCATGATAGAAACATTGAAGATTTAACTGAAGGTTTGTTTAGAACGGAGTTAATATCCTCGTCAGGGCCGAAAACAACAGGTTGTTGGCCAGGTAAATGGAATGGAAGCCTCATAACAGAAGGTCTTCTATAATGTACCTCATTAGCAAATATCCTCCAAGATGCTTCGCAAGCTGATATATAGCGGCAATCGTAATACTCTTTGATCTCGTCTTGTGGTTGCTCTTCCGGTTGACTATCACCACGCGCAACAGCTATAGTGGCTCGATCAGGACCTTTATTGATGTATTTAAAAAGATATTTTATAGACGCGACTTGATTGCACCATTCAACGTTGATATGAGCTTGATATCTTTTCAATAATTTTTTGTTATAAGGAACCACACTCCTGTTATCAAGCTCAATTTTATTTTTCACAACAGAAGAACCATTGTTTCTCCTTCTGTATAATGGAAACCCATTTGAATCAAGTGTTGTATGATCTTGAAACTTTTTTGGAAAGCCTTTTGAACACTTCATATCTACCATACATGGAGAGCTCAACCTAGCATTACCACATGGACCATGTATCATATACTCTTTCACCAGGATGAATAATTCTGGATCTTCTTCTCTGTTTGGAATTTCAGCAGATATAAATGAATCAACATGGTCCACAGTAGGTAATTTGAATTCAGGTTCCATGAATAAGCATAAATGTGCATGAGGCAAACCACGTTTTTGGAACTCGATAGTGTAAACAACTACAGAAAAATAAAACAAAGTGTTAGCTTTGATGATGACTAATAATTGAATTATTTTGTTAACATTACCTGCTGACGCTTTGTCTAATAGATGATTCTTTTTTAAATCTTTGCAGATAGAATCGAGTTTTATTTTGAAGAGTCTAGACAGGATATCAGGCCTATCTTCCGGACTAAGATTGGTGTCTTTGAGAAACCGTTGAACTTCTGGCCATTTTGGATTGCATGTTATGGTAATAAAATAATCTGGATAACCAAAGCACTTACACAGAGCCATAGCGTCTAAATAGTTTTGCATCATATATCGTGCTCCACCAGTAAAAGAAGACGGCAAAAAAATGCGTTTTCCAGCTTTAGATATATCATCTTGACCTTTACTTCGTAATTTACGGAGACTTTCATATGTGTCGGACCTAAGATCTTTTTGTTGATATCGTATGTACCTAAGTCTCTCGCTCTCTATCATAGTATATGCGTCAACCAGGAACTGCTGGAAAAGCCTCTTAGAATTAAGGATTAATGAAAACTGATTTATACGATCCTGGATACGATAGGCAAAGAACTCTCTCATAGTACACTTTGGACGTGTTTTATTAACAACATCAACAACACCTCTATGAGGGATATCAATTCTGTAGCCATCATCTCCGTACGGAAATAGAATCGGATATTGTAGTGCAAGATATGATGGATGCAACTCACTAATTCTTTTTAGTTCACCTGTTCGAGTCTCAACTATAATATCTCTATTGTCAACCACATTTTCGATATCACCAACAATAAGAGCAGCGATCTCACCAGCCGTTGGTAAGTTATACGTGCGACCATCTTTTTCTCTTGCTCCAATTATTCGAAGCTTCACATTTACATTAGGGTTGTCTTGGAAGGAATCCCTAACTCTTCTATAAGTTTTGACCAACTCGTTGTCATTGTCTAGTACATCCTTTATATGTTCGATCAATTTAATATCAACATTTGCCGATGAAGAAGAAGACGCACCATCTGAACCCCTGTTACAAAATTGTTATCAAAGATTATTCACAGTCTAACAAAATATGAACTATTAATCTGAAAAAATGGATTTATGGTAACATATAAAATGGACTTTACCTAAATATCGATTGCCTGTTTGAAATTTCGTTTTCAGTATCATATATGTATAGTTGGCAAAATTTTGGTTGAGCTCCGTTGATTGGCATAAGACTTCCAATTGTATGATAATTCTCGCCGCTAATTCTAAAGCAAAAAGGACCATTGCCTCTGTTAACCGTCGAATCAACCTTACCACCCATTGAAGTAAATGCAAACATAGAATTGTAACGGCGAATATTTTTCAAAAAGTGCTTGCTTTCATCACCATTGTTAGTAAACAGAATCCGATAACTTCCTCTTGCATCTTTGTAATCTGGAAGCTCTACTATGCCATAAGAACAACAAATGAAATAACAAACTTTTCCATCCTTTTTTCTTCCTTTTCCTTTTTCTGCATTCCACAACTTTGCATTACATACTTCACAAGTAACGCATTGGTCACCATGGTCCAAATAATCTGTTGTGAAAAAAAACAAAAAAAAAAATTGTTAACAATGTTATTTAATAAAGAAGATAACATTATATCGACAAATTTTATACTTTTTGTGCATAAGAATACAAATTATTTGAAATGCACCTTTTGAAACACCTTTCAAGGGATCTTGAACCACAATTTGCTCTGTGGTAAAGTCAATAATTGGTATTGGAGAAGTAATTCGTGGCCTACCAATTAACTTACGTTTACCGGATGACAACCTTTCAAAAGAAGAATTTTGAAGAATACCGGAGGTGCCACTAAATGACGTAATGTTGCTAGCAATATGACCGGGAGTAGCGTCTGCTGGTGGTGTACCGTTGTTCGTAACACAACTTAAATTGCCTATAATATATATAAAAAAAACATAATCTTCATGATATAAATTTATATACAAAAACATTGAAGTGTATAAAAGTTAATAAGTATTTACTTGTTCCCATGAATGATGCAGTACGATTAGTAATGACATTTGGAGTTGCTTCTATATCAGGAGAGCGATGTATACTCCTATTGGAATATGATATACTATTTCTCAGAGGAGATGTTGTATTCTCCAAATTTACTTCCCTAAAGCGGCTGTTATCTATATATACAAATTATTAAAGATTATTATATAAAAATAACATTAAATAAATATATGATAACGTTGAATTAAACATATTGTGAAATGCAAGTTTAATAAAATAAGGTATTTTAAATACGACTATTAAAAATAAAAAAAAACAAAATACAAACTAACCTGCAGATAAAGCAGATAATTTTTGGGTAATGGTCGGAATAGAAGGAGAGGGTATCGAATCAGTTGTTATGACCATTGTATGGTCAACATTTGATGGACATCCATCTAATTTTGATCTTTTGTTATCCAATAATACTTTCCTAATTTTTCGACTATGTCTTGCCTGATCTTGTGTTATAGTGGGAACAACAACTAAAACAACAACATACATAAAAATTAATTTTATAAAGAATATGGAAAAAATAGCTAGACGTCAATGAACATGAATGTAGAAAAACAGGAAAGTAAAAAAAGTTAGTAAATTAGTACCATTAGTAATTGTCGATAATGGCCTTCTACCTCTACGAACTGTAAGGGAAAAATATAGACAGTTTAGCAAAACAGATTGTTTGTTAAGATATACATGATAAAAAATAAACGTAATACAATATAAAAATTAATATACTCATATGGTAAAGCAAAAAGATTTGAATATTTATAACAACTTAAATTACCATTTGTATGACCAGTTGTAATATTTGTAGATGCATTCGTATTTAAGATGGCTGGAACACCTGTAATTAACATGATTAAATTATGTATAAATATGTAAATAAAATAAAACTATATGAAATAAAAATCGATATTTAAATTAACGACATTACCGTTAGAAATGTTTTCTTTTCCTTTGTTGTAAGATTCAGATGAAAACTCGTTTTTTCTTTTAGACATTCCTGAAATCATAATGTGATACGATTTAAGCATGCGACATTCCAAAATTGTAGTAAAGTTTAAATATATTTAAGTATGACATTCTAAACATTCTTATTCTTATGTATTATATAGTAATTGATACGTCAATTATATTATCCTAAATTAACATTATACAACCACAATATAAATGCATCACAAAAATTAAAAAATTCACAAACAGAAACAAAACACAATTGATGTGAATACATAACTTCAAATGCTGTATTAAACCAATGAAAAAAGAAAGTATAATAAGGTCTTTAGTTATTCAGTTTAAGATAGGATATAAGATTAAGCAGTTGAAACAATAATATAAAAATATTTAAACTACAGGAGACATAGTGGTCTCGATAAATAAAGCTCCTTTAGGACCAATGTAGTCATCAACATGTTGTAGGTACTCAAAAGATTCGTTGGAAAGGTCAACTTCTACAATATCACCCCAGATGCTTGTTATGAGCCACTTGTTGTCTTGAATTATATTATTCCTTCGACGCCTTTCAAGATAATGAACAACATGAGGCGTATCGAAAGACAACACCTTTACCCAAGCATCATCTTCAAATTTGAACAAATCAGCATATAGGTTTTCAGAACGTCCAACAACAATGACGTGCAGCTTCATTTCTATGCTCAAAAAATGTCCTTGCCAAGGATTCAAATCCAAAACTTCGGGAAAAGGAATTGTGCTGAAAGTTTCGGAGACAACGTCGAAAGCTACCATGTGTCTCTCACCTGGTGGAAACCAATAATTGGAAACCATAAAATAAATGCTTCTACCAGAATAAATTCCGGGAGACCATGAATAATATGTTGAAGCATAATTAGTGACGTTAAATGAATTTATCTTTCTCCATGACTCACGGCGACGTGAGTAAACTCGTGCAGAAAGAACATTACGGTAACGTTTGATGTGGAGAACTTTGAGATCGTTCGAGTCGTCAAAGTACATTCCACCGGTAGAAGCGTCTCGCTCAAAATTACGATCAAAGTAGTCATCGGCCAAAATTTTGTAGCGCCTTGTTGTTGGATTCCAAAGAATGAGCTCACAAAACATCCTTTCATTGCAAATTAAGATCAGACCTTTAAAGGACGCTAAAACACGTAAGTATGAAGGATGGACATTAGATGGAGAAATTATAGTTTTGCTTGTATCGGCTTGCAAATTACCCCCAACTATGTTGTCAACAATAATTGTGTTGTCTTTTAAGGAAAGAAGCTTCTTTTGTAGCGAAGTTATAATTCGCCTAGAATGCGTAATCTCAAAATTGTTATTTGATAGTTCATCACGAAAAAATTTAGATAGACACTTGAAACGGCCTATAGCTTTTGCAGGCAGCCTCATGAAAATCTCGTCCACAATCAATTCAGAACCAAGCTTCTCCATTTTATGATAAAATTTTGCTACAATAAAAGATATAAGAAATAAAAAAAAACTTTATGTATACATTAAAAAAAAACTATCTCTTATTTCTTGCTATAATTACACAATAAATTTTTAATTCAAAAACCTATTATGTATGAGAATAAAAAAAATTAAATATAATACAAAAATCACGTAAGCATATTTGTACCTGTGTATTACAACATAGAAGAACATTAATTAAAAATCTATAAAATAGTATCAAAATATATAATAACGGAAATTTAAGTTGTTAAGTTAAACAATAAATAAATTTATACTAATGTTATTAGTTCAATGGAAGAATAACAACAAAAACAAATTGTAATTGTAATACACATTAAAATTTATATATGCTTATACAACAAAATTTTATACTATTCACTTAGTATGTGTTACATTAAACGAAATTAACTACAAACGGAGACAATTGCATGGTATAAAAATATAAAGCTAAAAGATTCAAAAATTTCCAGTAACTATTATTTCTCTTAAACTTATTATGTATAAAAATAATCGGAATTAAGTATATCCGGAACCAATTGCATAGAATATAAAAAAAATCAATAAGTTACTGAATTATAAAAAATATTATTCCACATACGCATTAAACTTAATAATTCCGTATAACAATTTAAATTGTATTCTGGAAATAAGAGGTAGACTGAATACTAATACTA
Organism: Helianthus annuus; assembly: GCF_002127325.2. Taxonomy (NCBI): domain Eukaryota; kingdom Viridiplantae; phylum Streptophyta; class Magnoliopsida; order Asterales; family Asteraceae; genus Helianthus; species Helianthus annuus. The sequence continues at coordinate 10,104,410 of NC_035435.2, forward strand.
ATAAGAGTACATGATCATGTAACGTTTACTCTAAAAAAAAACATTCTTATAAATAAATAAAAAAACAGTTGAAAAGAAGTCAAAGAATTTAGGTTGATATTAACGGACAATGGATGAATGATAAAATAGATAATAGCATTACCTTTGATCGTGTAGAATGGATTGACAAAAACTCTTAATGTTAGATGTGAATGAAACACAATGAAAGAAAGGTATTTATAATAGAGGGTGGGTTTGAAATTTTATCAATCAATTTTAAATTTCAAAATTTGGTAATGAAAATTTACTAAAATACTCGAATCAAGGTTAAATAATTTCTTTGATTTAGCAGTTCCCAAAAATAATGTAAACGTTAATTTATGGTAATAAGAAAAATTAGTTGTTCAAATTTAAAAGCTAAACGTATTGTGTAAAATTTGACAACATATTAATATCTAAATTTGTAAAGATATTTATCATCTAATTTAAAAACTAAAAATATGTATTGCATATCGATTGCTAAATATAAACGAAATCAAACAATTTAAAATAACTATTACAATATTTTGTTTAAATTTACAAAGTAAACACGTTATTCTTTTTTGTTTTTTTTTTTAAATTCGATATGTCTGTTTTAATAAAAATATTAAATTGAAAATTATATTTGTTTGTGTAAAGAAATATTAATGTCTCTATAGCTATCAAATAAAAAAATGTATCGGAATAACTTGTTTCAGAACTATGGTTGTAAACTATGTTGTAAAGTTATTAGGTATATTGTATGTAAAATCATAAATGTTTACATTGCTTATATTTATGCATATACTTATAATGTCTTTATATAAGTAATGAAACATTTAGAAAGAAATAATATGAACTGGATATATTAAATTCATATAAAAAATCGATTGACATTAATTAATAAGTTTAACAAACATGGATTCCTATGATTATTGCAAGTTAATGTTTACGTTGATAAGTAACATTCATGTTAATACTATACATTATTACTTGCATAAGAAAACCCAATAACGCTACATACAAACAAAATGGTTTAATCAAGTTCTTGACAATTAGATTTAAAAGATCAAAGAGTAACATACAAACAAAAATGATAATGCTAAAGTACTGGTTCAAATACACAAAAGTTAACAAACCAACAAAAGTTTAGTTCATGTCAACTTCCACTTAACTTGGAAATACAAATATCAAAAGTTTTACTAACCGGATCGGACGGTTTTCAGTATTATGGTGTTTTTCGAAGTAACAAAGGTGAAATCAAGCATCATACCATCAATCAAGTTGTTGTCATCCATGAATTTTTGCCAGTTTTCAACAGAATAACGCTTCGCAGTTCCATTTTTTTCAATCTTGGCAGTGTAAACAACAACCTCACCTTCCAAATTCTGAACATTCAATGAATGTCTCTTCTTCTTGAACCCAGCTCGATTAGCAACTTCGACGGGTAGACGCTGCATTAACAACAGACATTGCTTATCAACATACGTTAAAAATAAACAATATTTAAAATTAATTATTAACTGCCAAAATGTATATCAGATTTTAATATACTACAAATCATACCAGCCTATATTCTCCTTTCCGAGTAAAGTCGAAAAATTCCGAGTCCGTGTTAACATTCCTTGTTTGTACCTTCTTCGGCGGGCTAGACTTCTTCACTTGTTTGATCTTTTTATCCTGATAGATGTTAAAAAAAAGTATACTAAATAGTTATTATCGTAAAAAAATTAAAACAGTATCATACACAAAATGAGCGTTTTCAAATACATGGTCGTACTTAACACGGATACATACCTTGAAAGTGCAATAAACAACATCTTCTCTCGTTTTCGTTGGTTTGAAAAGTTCTTTCTTAATCATGATACCTTTTCCTTTATGAATGTCAGGTAGCTTCGTCGATACACATATCAATCATCAAACAATAAAAAAAAATTATTATAAATATATAACTTTATTATATAACATCCTTAATTTCATTATGAAGTGTAAACATTATAAATACTAATATCAAATACAACATTACCTTGTTATCTGTTTTTAGTTCATGTCGGATGATGTCGCCAGAATGTATACCATATGCCTATAACAAAAACATCGTTGTAACTTCAGAAATATTATTTAATAAAATCAGGTGTATATAACAAAAAAAAAATAAATAAATAAATACCTTGTCTAACTCATCAACAAATTGACCATGACTTATTTCAACAACCTCATCATCATCAACTGAATCAACTTCGTCAACCAAACCAACAGGAATAGAATCACGATAAACTGATAATTGAAAGGAAACATTATCAATCTTATTAAAAATCAATAAATCTTCATCAACGATTTTAAGCCTTTCGCAAAGAGTAGGCCATCCGTCCGTGAATGCATAGCAGTTATGTATTTTAGCAGATTCCACAGGCCATCGATTACCAGCAGCTAGTATTTCATAAGTGCCGTTTAGATTTTCTTTTTGAAAAAACTTTTTAATAAAAGCATCTGGAATTACCTGTATTAAATGAAACTAAAATAAATAACTTCCCGCGAATGTTGATTCATTATAGTAAACATAACTAATAATATAATGTAACATAAATATATACTAAATAACATGTATACAGTTAGATTAATAATGTGCAAAAGTAAATAAAGATACATACAGTGAAGCCCAATTGTGTGTATCACTGATATGTGAAATACGATTGACCGCATACACCGTCAATAAAAAACTTCAGTTCAAAAACATCATGTAGGGTCGACTTGAAAACCAAGAGTGAATCCTTTTGCAATTGAAGGCCTTTAACAACTGCTGCCCAACCATCAGCCAAAGCCGGTCTAGAGTCTAATGTTTTCATAATTACGGTCCAAGACTTACCAGATTCATGTACGATTTTGAGATGAATACGTGGCCATGGACGACCCCAATGTTTATAAACATAACTGAGAGGTAACTCCTGATCACAAAGATAATACTATTAAGTATATATAATGAACTTAAATAAATATTATATGAATTTGGGTACAAAACATCATACTATTCATTAAAATGTAATTAATCATACCAGCTTTAAAGAGTTTGGATCTTCTAGGATCTTGACAAACGAAACATTCATGAATTCACCTGAATTTTGAAGATATATATATTTTTTGTTACATCTTAACATATAAAGTTTAATTCATGAAAAAAACAAAATGTATCAGGTTAACAAAACATACATTTTCTTTCTTATTACATTCAATCCTATAACTAATTTGTAAGAATCAGAAATCTATTGTTCCTAATAAAGGTTCTATGAGATTCTAACTGAATGACTACAAATCAAATAATCAATGTAAATAATGTCTAAAATACGGTTGGTATGTAAACAAAATTTGAACAAAAGATAACTACAAACACTTAATTTCGGACAAATAAAGACTGAATCTTACAAAGACAAAACTATAATGATTTTGAAATCTAATGTTCTAATAACTGTATCTATGAAATTATAAGTGAATGTATATAATGAAGAAATCATAACAAATCACAACTACGAACAATAAATCCCAAACAATTAAAGATTCAACCCTAAAAAAACAACACTACAACCGGTTTAGATATAAAATATCTAAAATTATATATCATCAATCAACGATTCAAACGATTAAGTAACAAAATAAAAGAAAAATCGCGGGTAAGTGGAATGTTATTACCTTTAGATGAGGAATCCATCTAAGACAACTCCGACGGAAAGCTTAAGATCGGTGAAAATGGAGAGTATCGGAGCCCTAGTTTCCGTCGCCGGTGAAGTAACTGGTCATGAGAATTTGAGACATGCTATGATGGTATAGGTTGCTATGTAATGATGGACTATTCTCTTCAAGCAACCGTCATTTAATATTTTACACAATCAACCCACAAACTTTTAAAAATTACATTAATAATGGATTTCTATTTAACTTACAACAACATGTTTTTATCTTTGTATGTTACAAATTACAAACTATGTATATAAATATTAATGGTTTTATTGGCTAAAACATCATTACCTAACAAATGAATTAGTAAAAATAAAATCTAATTTACATTCTAAAGTTAGATGTTTAGGTTTACTTAAATAAATATGGTTGTTAATTACAAATAAAAATACGCCAAAAATAATGAACTTGACTTAGATAGATGTATAAATAAATTTGAATTATAATTAAAAACATTAACATATTCAAATTTGTGATTACAGAGATCGACTTGCCTTTTTTAAATACAAATCGAAAATTTTTTTATAATGCAAAACATAAACAATTATATAAAGGATATACTTTGCATATTCAGTCATATGTTTTGAAGTTTATAAACAATGGTTTATATTCCTTTCGATATTATACTCTTTGAAATCTTGATTAGGCTCAATGTAAGATACATTTGTCAAAACAAATGTGTGTGCAAACAGTGGAATGAAGGGCTAACATCATGGCCGTTTGAATGGTTACACGTCAACTACGATAACGAATGTCTGGTATTATATTATAGTTGTTTTTTTCTAATTTTCAAAATTTAAATTAAATGTATGAAAATTGTTGGATTTTTAATTGAAATTTATTTGCCAATTATACACACAGGAAAGTTTTTGGGAGGATTGCCTATCGTTAAATGGAGAACATTATAAAGATTTTTTTACTTCTGAATCGAAACGCAAGAAAATAGAAGAATATGAGGCAATTGAAGAAGATAAAACGATTGGGGAAAAAAAGAATTAGTATTTTCGAACATTAGCGTTCTGGCTTTTTTGTTTGTTATAATAAGTGTTTCCTATGTTTGAATAATATTATTAGTTCCAATTTTGAATGGATTAAAAATAAAATTGCGGTATGCAAGTCAATGGGTTTTGATTGATAATAATACATACAACTAATACAAAATATATATAATAAGAATAAATAAGATTGCAAAACAAAAAAATAAAATAAACATTGTGCTTGAATATATGAAACAAATATTACGATTGATAAATTATTCATTAATCCTTAAAAATGATCAATAATAGAAATATTCAAAACATATAAAGACAACGTACACCCATGCAGGTTCTCAAATGTCAAAAGGATCTGGAAACATGCCTTGTTCCAATAGTTCATCCTAAAACATATATGATAAATAAATTTAACAATAAGTATGAACAATGTTAACGAAATACTAATATTGTAATCATTGAAATTATATAACAAATTTATTATCTTACCACTCTACTACTAACGCGATTGGTGTGTCTCTGTAAAAACTCAAAACTTGAAAGATCTTCATACCATTTTTTGCATACGCTTCTAAACCGACATATTGATTTCATAGGAAGCCTAACAAAAATTTCCATCATGACAACATCAAACGGAATTTGTTCCATTATATGGAATACCTAGAAAAATAAAAACGTATAATAAAACATATATTACATTAGTTTGTATATTCCACATGAAAATATATTTTGTATAAATTACAAATTTTGGATAATACCTGGTTGAAGAAACAAATGAATAGCTTAAAACTGCATATATAATACATATGTATGTTGTAATTTATATTCATATAGAATGATTTTATAAATAGAAAGTTATGTTATTAAGGTAAATTTAAATCAATTTTGGTAAAACTGATTGGGTTTATATTATTGTAATCGAATACTTTTGTAAATGTAACCAATAATCATAAATTAATACATTTACCCATATTATCTCTAACTATACTTTCAGTGTATATTTCAATAATTAAAATGTCTTATTTTTAAAATGGCTAATTGTAACTTTATATTACATAATCAGAAAAAATCATTGTAACTAATACTATGTGTTTGTGCGTATTCGATATAAATTATAGATTTTAATTTAAGAAACTTTCCGTAAATTTAAAAAAAATTAAACATAGAATTGTATATCTCTTTATATTTTAACAAAATATCGTGATTAGTAGTTAGTATATTAAGATAGTGTATTACTTGAAAATAGAATTATAACTGGAATGATATATAACATTATTTTTTATCAACATATTTTAAGTAATATGGAAACGTAACAATTATAATAAAACAAACGAATATACGAAAGGTAAGTTGTGCTAATTAATGAATTCGGACAATTAATTTAAAAAACAATAAAATTAACAATTTTATAAACTATATATAATAAAAGTTTATTAGTTATTAACTACTATAAATAACAATTATTATAATTACAGACCTTTTTTTTAAATCATGTTAAAAGTTTAAACGATTGCGATAAAATTGTGTTTACAATGCTTTTCGATGAAATTAATAACGTAAATAAACAGCAAACAAATGTCAAATCAATACCGGATGTAAATATATATATATATATATATATATATATATATATATATATATATATATATAAATTTAATATCTAGCATATGAAAGGCAGATAACTTGAAGTTTATGTCATAAACTGTAACAGCTTTCATATCTAGTGAGTACGCCTAACGAAGGGTACAACCAGATCAACACTCAACACCTGCTCGTTTTCATCAAAAGAATAGTGAACCCCGTCACGGACATTAATTCTAGCAGCTTTCATAAACTTCTTCCAACTGGTAAATGCGTATCGCCAACCTCCGTCGGATTTTCTTTCACGTCTGGTACCGTTGGTAATTTCATGTGGCGGATCCAAATGCATAAGCCTAACGGTGATATCTTTTAAACCTTCATCAAGTCTAGCCATCCGTGAAACAGGATCAGGAATCCTCTGTATTGTCGTAAAAATAACATTATTAATACATATGAACCTAAACCAACAATGTTTATTAATAAACAACAAACAGTAAGAAATGTATTTTAGCAGTTTAACAAAATAATATTAGAACTTACAAAATAACGATCACCAGCCATACGAATAAAACGACGAACACCCCCATGTATTTGTTCATTGACTTCATTTTCAGCATCGATAGGTACAACATCACCCTTAAAATTAAATATATAAAATGTATTACATTAACATATATAAAGCATGCAATTAAGTAATAAAAAGTAACTTACTTCGTCGACATCTACATCAGGAAACTTCATCTCAACACAGTTTTTCCCAAATATTTTTAAATAGAATAAATTACCAAACCCTTTCGTAAATAACAAAAGACAGTCGTCCGTTAACTGTAACTGACTAACAATTACATCAAAGCCAACTGTAAACCCGACTTTACCATCAGACGTTTCAATGGCAACGTCATAAGTTTTGTTGTCTACTATTACCGTAGATATTACATCATTTGAAGAATAATCATAAACTTTTGGCAAGATACATTCAGGAATAGCCTGTGAGAATGATAAAAAAAGGAAAAAAAAATTGTATTTAATAATAGTGACGTAATACATCAATATATATAAAAAAAAAACTTCATCTTACGTAAAAATGAGATGATGGAGGAAGCATATAAGTCCAGAAACAGCCACGACTAACCCCATCAACGAAATATGTTAATTTAAAGGTAGTAGGTTCTACAGGATTAAATACTACCAAACAACCTCTGGTTAAGCGTAGATGTTCTACAACTTTGGACCAACCGTGAAAAAAGAATAACTTTCTTTTAGCAGCGCTTAAAGAAACATTAAATAACCGGCCATCTTCAGTTTGTATCGTGACATTTGTAGGGCCTTGGTCTACACCCCATAGTTTGCACGCGGCGTCGTCCGGAATAGACTAAAAAAACAAACAAATACAAAATTAATTATTAGTATAATAAGAATATATAAGCAATACAATAATATTAAAGTGTATCTAATAATGATAAAAAACAAAATAATAAATATAAATTATAAAGTAAGTTATCAAAATACCAAAATAACTTCGTCAGCTACATTCATTAGCCTACAGAAGCAGTATCCTATGAAACTGATTTTAAAATTACAACATTAAAAAAGAGTAATAAGTAAATGTTAGTGTGAGAAAAATAAACAAATTTGAAAAAAACATACAAAGATAATACAAATTACATGTTACATAAAGTAACAAAATTCAAAATAAATACCTTGATGACCCTTCAGCCATAAGAAATACCTACAAAAGTACGTTACATAAACAAAACGTATCTATTGAGTCGTTAAAAAAGATATTACTAACAACATAAATAATATGTCAACATCATCTTATAATATAAAATAGATATGTAATAGTTTCTTCATGATACGTCATGTTTATAACATAATTGAAAAAAAAAGGAAACATATGATATAACATTATAATACATCGAAAAAAATTAATCAAACCAATTTATTTACAAAACCAGTTAACAAATTTTAACACTCTTTAAAATATACAATAATGGTATACGGTTATGAAATACATATGCCGTTTGATCAAAATTAAATAACAATACGATTTAATTAAGAATTATATTACATCAATCGTAAAAAAACTTAATAAATATATTTATGACAAACGGATTAAGATTTTCATAAAAATTACAGTCAATAAATAAAAATTACAAAAGAAAATAAAAATAAAAAAATAATATATGAACGGTTATCGGATTTAGGGATTTGCATATACGACATATAATTTAACAACAACATATTATGAAGACAAAAAAATTAAGAACTCTTAGCAAAACTTACAGATTTATGATTAAGTAAACATAAAGATAGTTTAAATAATTTCAATAAAATAAAAAACAGATGAATACAGATGGAATTTAACAAAAAACAACTTACAGATTTTTAGATCGATATGTGAAATTCAGAACTCAATTGAAAAAAAAGAAAATGTAGATGAACACGGTTAGGAATGTAAAACCATGTATATATGTAGCTCCATTGAAGTAATGAATTGTTATATGGAAACCGAGTGTTTTATTGGAATATGATTGGAGTGAAGTTGAAAAGATTATTGGAACAATAACTGAAAATATAGTAAGCAAATAATTTTTCGAATATAACATCAACATAATTGTAGAAACAGTGACTATATAAAGAAACGGACTTTAAATTATTATTTCGAAAATTAAATAAATATTCGTTAGAATGTTTATATACAAAAATTACATTTTTCTATAATTAGATTCAAAACATTAATATAATAATTTCCATATTCAAAGCATATTTTGTATTGAAATATATATCTAATTTGTATAATCAATTTTATACGATTTTTTTTAAAAAAATTTCCATATTTATTGTTTATGCTTAACATTTTATTACAATCTATTATATATATTAATAAACTTCAAAAAGATATAATTTTTTTTATTATAAGATTTGTAATTTTATTAGGATGGATCTTAATCGACGATGGTATTTGTTAATAAGGAATACCGTCACGACAATGAATGTTAAAATACGTAATTTAAAGTACACGTTCATTGGATATAATAAAATGTGAAACATAATAAAAACTCTTTTATTATTAAATTAACGAAATGATAAAATTTGGGATACTTGAAACAAATTAGATAGTTGGAGTAACAAAAGATGAAACAGTACCAAATAAATTCCTAACTTTTAATCGGAAGGCGAAACAATTGTCTCCAAAAATAATGCGCCTTTCGGTCCGTTGTAGCTGTCAACATGTTGGATGTAGTTAAAAGAATCATTGCAAAGTAGAACTTCAACAGTATCTCCACAAATACTGGTTATCAACCACTTGTTGTCTTGAATTACATTTGTCCTTTGCTGAGGGTCCAAATGTTGAACTATGCGAGCCTTATTGAAAGAAAAGACCTTGATCCAATCATCATGTTCAAATTTGAACAAATCTGCAATTAGTTCACCAGCATATTGAACGACAATGACATGGAGCTTGTTCGAAATTGTTAGAAAAAGTACTTGGCAAGGATTGACTTCAATATGCTCCGGAAAACGAAGTAAACTGAAAGATTCAGAGATAACATCGAAAGCAACTATGTTCCTTTCACCAGGTGGAATCCAGTAATTGGAAACAATGAAATATATTGTTTTCCCGGAATACACTCCAGAAGACCATGAATAAAAGTTTGAAGCAAATTGAGTTCCGTTCAAGAAGTTTAATTTTCTCCATGAGTCATGACGTGGTGAATATACACGAGCAGTAACTACGTCCCAGTAACAATTAATATGAAGCACTTTTAGGTCGTTGTCCTCGTATAAGTACATTCCACCCGTATCGTTATGTCGACCAAAATAACGAATAAAGTAGTCGTCCGATATTAACTTAAAACGTCGCGTCGTTGGATTCCAAAGGACCAGGTCATTACTTTCATTGTGAATCCTTTTAATGGAAACTAAAATCAGACCATTAAACGAACATATAATGCTTAAAGAGGATGGATGAACTTCCAAAGGGAAATTTACGGTTTTGATAGTATCGTCGCCTAAGTCGCCAGACACTATGTCGTCAACGACTATGGAATTTTCTTTCAAGGAAAGCAGCTTATTTTTTGTTGAATTTCCAACTCGCAGAGTATGGATGAAAACAAACTTTGGTGTGGATAATTCATAACACCAGTGTTTAGAAACACATTTGAAACGACAAACTGCCTTTGCGGGTAGTCTCGTTAAGATCTCTTCAAATATCATGTCATCCCCAATATGATCCATGAGAACCAATAATCTGAAAGAACAACTAAAAAAAACGACTGTATAAAAAGTTATTGTATAAAAAATTGATAATTAACAATGGAAGATTAAACAATTATATTACAGTTCAAAGTAACTAACCGTGTGAGTGGAGGTGTTATGTATACGAATTTCTGAATGAGCAAGAAGTACACGAAATATGGGTATTTATAGGACTTTCATCATATAGTGGATATCAATTTTGGAAACCTTAATTTTTTAATATATGATTTCACCAAATAATGCAAAACTTATGGAAGATTTATTTAGATCATCTAGACTTATGATTAATTAGTGTTTCGAAATTTAAAAGAACATATATTTTAAACTATTTTTTGATTTTTTGTTATTTAATCAATTACATTAATCAAATAAGGGATAAATATTATTTCATCACTATTACATTTCAAGTAACATGTTCTTTTAGAAACAAAGTTTAATATTTGTTACAATATGTGTATTATAAATTGTAAAAGATTATTCTTTAAAAAAAATAAAAAAAAGGCAGGGAAGGAAATAATCTTTTTTAATTTTGTAAAAGTATATTACAGTTCAAATACATTGAAAAGTTAATATCATAACTATCCAATGTAGATGTAGATTATAAATATGTCAATAATAACATCAAATAACATTTGCAGTTTATGATTTCATTGACTCTTTAAAAAAGTATATAAATATAAGTTTATACAATGCCATGTAACATAAAATAGAAACGGGTGACTTTTATTTTACAATCGGTTGGAATAGATTATCGAATATTAAGACCAATAAGATGTGATTTCGGAATTTTAGACAAAAAAATGATGTTTGTCAAATTCGTTGATCTCAAAATGTTTATTGTAAATTATATTAAATAGTTTTAAAAAACTAATTGTGTAAAATTAAATGTTATGTAACAAAGTAAATTAATTATTCTCGTTATGTAAAATAATTTAATCCATAAAACTATTCAATATACATGTAACAAAATAAAAAAGGTTTGAATTGATGCAATAAAGAATACGCAACTTAAAAAAAAATTAAAGCAATCAAATCATCTTTTTATACCACGATAATAAACGAAATATCCATAAGAAACCAAACATCAAGTACTGAAATAAATGTTACGAAATAAACAAACCAAAATAAAACATCTCAAATTGTTCGAAAAAACTGAAATTGTAACACCCCCAAAATACCACCTGCGGAAACCCCGCGAGGCGTGTTACACATCAGAGTCTGAGCCACCAATCACGTTGAACCAAGGATAATATTTAAATAAAACATGTCATTAATTGCCAAGATTAAATGTCAAACATAATATCCATTCACAAAGAGTTATATAGCGGAAGCATATGATAAGTCGTTTAGCAATTGTTTCATAATAAAACTCAAAACCAATGTATCAATTATAAATAATCAAATAGCTTCGATCCATGACCACTCCAGCACTCCCAGATAGCAAGTCCATGTCCCAAGGTTAACGACCTACAAGCATGCAAACAAGTGTGTCAGACTACGCTGGTGAGTTCAAGGTTTTGTTAACGTGTTGAGTTACCAGATGTAAGTTAATGCGAGTCAATGTTGCGTTACGATGTTGCTCATGTTAGATACCCTAGGGAGTGTGCCCATGTGTATCCGGGGAGTGGGTACCCCTTACGACTGATTGCTATGTTGCCTTCGTTAGATACCCTAGGGAGTGTGCCCATATGTATCCGAGGAGTGTGCCTCTAACAACCATAGTCCTACCTAGATAATTAGTTCACGCCCGTCCTTACGGCCCGGTGTGAGGTTTCCCACCTAATAGCGCTATCAACTAATTACCCCCATTGCCCTCCAGGCAATAACCAAAACCGATTAAGTTGTTTACCCAATGTTTCCCTTCCAAATGTTTACCCGTTGTCCCAAACCACCGGGACGCATGCTTGAGAAAATGCAATGAACTCACCTTTGGTTTGCTCGGTTGGATTATTTACTTGTTTAACAGTTGACTAAATACGTCCTGTCATGGTTTACCGGTAACTGTTAGTTTCAGTTTCGCATCACTTAATCATAGTTTCCTTATACAATTTGCACACAAATTCACTAACTTGAATGCATATATTAACATAAATTCACTAACTTGCATGCATATGTTACCCATGAGTTCACTACTTGTATGCATATATTAACATAATTTCATTAGCTTGTATGGTCGGCCAAACCAAGATAATATTCAATACATTCACTTATTATCGGCCCAAGGTTGTGATGATTATCATCACATGCTACCTTGGAATACTAACCTGACAACCCTCTTAATAACTTGCATATAATTTCGAGCACTCATACACATGGCCGCAAACTAGCATAGTTGTTATCATATGTATACCTATTTATCAGTTCATCACTATTTCCATCTACAAGACATGATCATCAACAGGAAACAACATCGACCATTTACCAGCCATGCGCATGTTAATTCATATCAGCCCACATTCACACTTATAAGTACTACCCTGTATGCTATTAACATCGTATAGTGACAAGTAGCATGTGTTCACGGAACGTCATAGGCATCGGTTAATCTAGATCATGTCGTCTGCTGTTATGTTGTTCGCTACATAATAAGCGTGATCGAACAACCCAGCCGTATCATTCAGTCAACCTCAACATATCATTCAGAGCACAAATAATTTCGTATCACGCGTATAGCCAACTAACAATACTCGACAGTCTATTCTACTAGTCAAGGTAAGATACGGCCCACTCGGTTCAGGCCTGGCCATTCCAGCGACCCGTAGTGCGGCCCAACTCCATGAAAACGTTATTTGTTTCACACATGATCCCAGCCCAGATTGCATTTACATGCCCCTATATCCATTAATTATATGTTTAATTTATGTATGAATGTGACCCAACCCTTCACATCGGCCTAGATACGGTGCACAACCTCCCAACCCAATCTCTTATACTACAACAATTCCCCCAACAACCACCTATGACTTCTGCTCATATTACACCAGATTCCAATCTGATCGATTACGTAGTTTATTTCAATAACCTGATTATTGGATCATGCTCTAGTTATTTCCTTAACAAGTCATAACAATCTACAAAATCAATTACTCATCAATTACTTCATGTTACAATTAAATCATAGTCTAATTTTTTTTTGCAAAGAAGTCTTAGATTATTTCTAGGTTGTTCCAGACATCAGCGAATAACAAACAAAATCCTTAGCCTTCACGCAATCAACAAGCAGATTACCAGCACAAATTATCATACTAGTCGAGTTCACATAATACCGCTAAATAAGGACCATCAATCTCATTTAACAACACATATAATAATATCCTGCGATCATGAATGCCAATAGATAAAGACCACTAACCAGAGATGTGACCGAATGAGATGCTACTCGAGAGGGGGGGGGGTCTGGTCTTCGCCGTCGCACACACAAGTAAGAAATAGGGTTTGGTTGTGTTGTAATTTGTGGGATATGCATGATACGTCTGATTGGTTATATTATCAAACAACACAAGTGGGCTGATCACATATTGTTAAATAACACACAGTTGGGCCAAATCAAATAATACATATACACAACACATATGGGCCGATTGGATATTTGCTAACTGATACATAAGTGGCCAAGTCATGTGGGCCGGAGATAAGCCAAACAACTTATGTGATTCGATTAATGTGGGTCGGATTAGGTTACATGTTTCTAGAGCGTATTTGCGGCCCAAAGTGTGCGCGGCCCAAAGTGTGCGCGGCCCAAATACGTTTTCGTTTAACCGGTTCCACACAACTAAGAAAAACATGAAAGAGAAATAGCGCGGAATCAAGATTACAAACTAACCTTGGAAGTTCGGGTTGTCACATCATCCCCAACTTGAAAGAAATTTCGTCCCGAAATTTGGCAAGTAGGCACGAAAGAGTGAGGTGATAATCAGAATTGTTGCGGATTTTGCTCAGGTGTGACATCATCCCCAACTTGAAGAGGAATTTCGTCCCGAAATTCACTTGTTTCACCCGGTTTAGACTTGTCATTAGAAAAAAGACGAGGATACTTAAGCTTCATTTGATCCTCCCGCTCCCACGTGAACTCCGGTCCACGTCTTGAGTTCCAACGAACTCTAACAATCGGAATACGACTGTGTTTACGTACCTTGACCTCCCGATCCATGATCTCAATAGGCTCTTCAACAAACTGTAGTTTATCATCAATCTTGAGCTCTCGCAGCGGTACAACTAGTGTTTCGTCAACCCAACACTTCTTCAATTGTGAAACGTGAAAGACATCGTGAACATTACCTAACTCAGCAGGTAACTCAAGCTTGTAAGCGACTTTACCAATCCGCTCCAGGATTTTGAATGGCCCAACATAGCGTGTATTAAGCTTGCCACGCTTCCCGAAGCGTACAACGGCCTTCCACGGTGAAACTTTCAACATAACCCGATCACCTACTGCAAACTCTAACGGTTTGCTACGCTTGTCCGCGTAGCTCTTCTGACGGTCACGTGCTGCTGCCATGCGGTTCCTGATCTGAATAATCTTCTCCGAAGTTTCCAGTACAAGCTCAGGACCCGTAATCTGACTGTCTCCCACTTCGGCCCAACAGAGAGGAGAACGGCATTTCCGCCCGTATAATGCTTCGAACGGAGCTGTCTTGATACTAGTATGGTAGCTGTTGTTGTAGGAGAACTCTATCAACGGCAAATGTTTCTCCCATCCTTTCCCAAAATCAATCACACATGCCCGCAACATGTCTTCAAGCGTCTGAATGGTGCGTTCACTCTGGCCATCCGTCTGGGGGCGATAAGCAGTACTCATATCGAGGCGTGAACCAAACGATCTGTGCATAGCTTGCCATAACTCAGAAGTAAAACGCGGATCTCGATCTGAAATGATAGAAGTTGGTACCCCGTGCCTAGATACAACCTCCTTAAGATAAACTGCTGCCAGCTGTGAATACTTATCTGTTTCCTTAATTGCCAGAAAGTGTGCTGACTTCGTGAGACGGTCGATAATCACCCAAATAGTATCGTTCCTAGCCTGCGTTCTAGGTAATCCCGTAACGAAATCCATGGCGATTTGTTCCCATTTCCACATGGGTATCTTTGGCTGCTGGAGTAGACCCGAAGGTTTCTGGTACTCTGCTTTGACTCTAGCACAGGTCAAGCACTTACTCACGTATGTTGCGATGATAGCTTTCATATTCGGCCACCAATACAAGACTTTGAGATCCTGATACATCTTATCAGATCCCGGGTGAACAGAGTATCGAGACTTATGTGCTTCATCCATCACAAGTTCGCAGAGATCGCCAAACAGAGGAACCCATAATCTCCCCATAAAATAGTAAATGCCGTCAGACTTTTGCTCGAACTTCTTGTTCATACCACGCAAACCCTCTGCTTCAATGTTTCCAACCTTTAAGGCCTCAACCTGAGCTGAATGAATCCGTGTGGGTAAATCAGAGTGAACAGTAAGCTGTAGAGCACGAACGCGCTTAGGCTTCGTCTCCTTTCGGCTAAGTGCATCAGCCACAACATTAGCTTTCCCGGGGTGATACTTGATGGCACACTCGTAATCGTTCAAAAGCTCTATCCAACGGCGTAACCAAAAACTCGTAGTGTCCATAGCACGTTCGAAAAGCCGTCTTGGGAACATCCTCTTCCCTAACCCTTACCTGGTGATACCCCGATCTTAAGTCGATCTTGGAATAGAAACTTGACCCTTGCAACTGGTCAAACAAGTCGTCGATGCGTGGTAACAGCGGTTCTTAATGGTTACCTTGTTGAGCTCTCGATAATCGATACACATACGGAATGACCCGTCTTTCTTCTTCACAAACAGAACTGGAGCTCCCCAAGGCGAAGAACTTGGTCGAATAAAACCTCTATCCAACAATTCCTGTAGCTGATTAGACAATTCCTGTAACTCTCCAGGTGCTAGCTGGTAAGGAGCTCGAGCAATTGGAGCCGCTCCCGGCGCAAGATCAATCTGAAATTCTACTTGACGGTGGGGAGGTAACCCTGGTAGCTCCTCTGGGAACACATCAGCGAATTCTCGCACCACTGGTAGATCCTCGATCTTTCTCTCTTCAGACTGAGCGTTGGTAACTAACGCTAACATTGCAGGATACCCCTCTTGCAGATACCTCTGCGCATGCATGGCCGAGATAATACCAACCATCATTCCACTACGATGTCCCTGGACTGATAATGACTCCCCGTCTGGGAGGGGAATACGCACAACTTTTTCCTTGCACAGAATCTCCGCTTGGTGCTTGGACAACCAATCCATGCCTACCACTATATCGAAACTACCGAGCGTATCGGGAAGGAGGTCAATATCAAACACCTGACCCACGAGATCTAGTTTGCATCCAAAAAGGACATTCGAGGCTTCTATAGTTTTACCGTCTGCTAATTCTACTACTTGTTTAACTTCTAAAGGTGTTGGGGTTATCCCTAATCGTTGACTAAACTCTAGGGACACATAACTCCAATCGCACCCGAATCAAATAATACAAAAGCAATACGATTGTTAACAGGAAACGTACCAGTTACAACGTTGCCGTCATTCCTGGCATCCCCTGCTCCAAGCTGGAACACTCCGCCTCGAGCACCATTTCCCCCATTATTGCCGTTGTTGTTGTTGTTGTTTCCAGTGTTATTATTCGGGCGGTTGTTGTCGTTAGCGTTCTGGTTTAGCTGAGGGCAATCCCGCTTAAAGTGACCCTCATCCCCACACTGATAGCACCCCTTCCTGAAACCCTGGTTCTGCTGGGGCGGTTGTCCCTGTTGTCTCTGGTTTTGCTGGTTCTGTTGCTGCTGGTGCTTGGGCTGTGGAGCCCTACAATCCCTGGCCTCATGGCCCGCCTTACCACACCTGTTACATGTCCGACCACACGCCCCGAAATGATGATAGCCACACTTGTTACATCGTGGCTTCTTCCCTGCATACGAACCCTGGCTGTGGCCACTCCCCTGGCCTTGATTGACAGTAGACGACTGGCTGATGTTGCGGTTGCTGTTGTCTGGCCTTTTCTGAGTCTGGCCAGCACTGGATGCTTTGTCATAATCACTCCACTTCCGCTTGTTATCATTAGCGGACGCAGTGGCAGTGGGTGTAGCAGCAGTAGTGGCCGAAATACGCGGGGGTAACGAATTGCTTTCCACTTCTTGGTCCACAATCTTATGAGTCAGACGAACGATCTGTGTTAAATCATTGAGATGGGCTGCAGTGACCAAGCTCTTCACACGCGGAGGCAGTCCCTTGATAAACAACTCAATCCTCCGAGACATGGGCCGTGACAAGTTCGGACACATGTCAGCCAATTCATACGATCGCTTCACATACGCTTCGACTTCCGATCCAACCATCTTCAAGTCGTAGTACTCGTTTTCCAACTTCTGGACCTCGTCTCGAGGACAATACTCCTCTCTGATCAGTTCTTTAAAGTCATCCCAAGTTGTGGCATTCGCTGCCTCAATGCCCAGCAACTGCACTTGGGCATTCCACCACGTTAGGGCACCATCCGCCAAAGTACCCGCAGCATATTTCACCCTGTCCCCAGCGGGACAGTTACAGATAGCAAACACAGACTCTGCTTTCTCGAACCATCTCAGAAGTCCCACAGCCCCTTCAGTCCCGGTGAAGGTCTGGGGCTTACAGTCCATAAACATTTTGAACGTACACGCAGGCTGGTTAGGTTGAGGTTGCGCTTGCTGACCTAAATGACGAAAGGGAACACATTATAGAAGTGAAAAGACATGTACGTGGCATAAGAGTAAAGAGTACTTGTTACATTCCGTACCAGCTTGATAGGCTGCTAAAGCCTCAGCCACGCGGGTATTGATTAGGTCAGTCAACTCAGCCTGAGTCATGGTGATGTTGCCACGTCCGTGTCCTCGTCCACTCATGTTTCTATAGTTGGGAATAAACCGATTTAGAAATCGAAACGAGATAGGAGTCAAGTATCATACTGATATTCATGTACTACTAAGTTCACACATAGTAAGGCAGAACCCTTCTCACGCTCGATAAGCCTCACTGGGACTTGCATGCACCCCGCGTTATTATTAAGTGTGCACCCATAATAATAAGGCGATTTGCATGCTTATCTCAGTGCCTCTTAGCTTGCGCTCAAAGTTTCCCCCGTTCAAACAACACAACAGATGGTATCACAGGTCTATGGTTCGCATAATTCGAAGAGTAGTGTCACACTATCAAGTCACTATGGTGTTTCATGTCTCATTTCATATATGTGTTGTGAGTGTGTGTGACTGCTAGGCAAGTAATGTATAAAGTGAGGGAGAAACGAACCTTGCAATCTGGAGCTGAGTGTCATGATCGATCTTCGAAGTTGTTTGGTTATAGTCTGGTTTTATAAAACGTTTTAAAACCTAGTTCACTATAACCAGTGGCTCTGATACCAAACTGTAACACCCCCAAAATACCACCTGCGGAAACCCCGCGAGGCGTGTTACACATCAGAGTCTGAGCCACCAATCACGTTGAACCAAGGATAATATTTAAATAAAACATGTCATTAATTGCCAAGATTAAATGTCAAACATAATATCCATTCACAAAGATTTATATAGCGGAAGCATATGATAAGTCGTTTAGCAATTGTTTCATAATAAAACTCAAAACCAATGTATCAATTATAAATAATCAAATAGCTTCGATCCATGACCACTCCAGCACTCCCAGATAGCAAGTCCATGTCCTAAGGTTAACGACCTACAAGCATGCAAACAAGTGTGTTAGACTACGCTGGTGAGTTCAAGGTTTTGTTAACGTGTTGAGTTACCAGATGTAAGTTAATGCGAGTCAATGTTGCGTTACGATGTTGCTCATGTTAGATACCCTAGGGAGTGTGCCCATGTGTATCCGGGGAGTGGGTACCCCTTACGACTGATTGCTATGTTGCCTTCGTTAGATACCCTAGGGAGTGTGCCCATATGTATCCGAGGAGTGTGCCTCTAACAACCATAGTCCTACCCAGATAATTAGTTCACGCCCGTCCTTACGGCCCGGTGTGAGGTTTCCCACCTAATAGCGCTATCAACTAATTACCCCCATTGCCCTCTAGGCAATAACCAAAACCGATTAAGTTGTTTACCCAATGTTTCCCTTCCAAATGTTTACCCGTTGTCCCAAACCACCGGGACGCATGCTTGAGAAAATGCAATGAACTCACCTTTGGTTTGCTCGGTTGGATTATTTACTTGTTTAACAGTTGACTAAATACGTCCTGTCATGGTTTACCGGTAACTGTTAGTTTCAGTTTCGCATCACTTAATCATAGTTTCCTTATACAATTTGCACACAAATTCACTAACTTGAATGTATATATTAACATAAATTCACTAACTTGCATGCATATGTTACCCATGAGTTCACTACTTGTATGCATATATTAACATAATTTCATTAGCTTGTATGGTCGGCCAAACCAAGATAATATTCAATACATTCACTTATTATCGGCCCAAGGTTGTGATGATTATCATCACATGCTACCTTGGAATACTAACCTGACAACCCTCTTAATAACTTGCATATAATTTCGAGCACTCATACACATGGCCGCAAACTAGCATAGTTGTTATCATATGTATACCTATTTATCAGTTCATCACTATTTCCATCTACAAGACATGATCATCAACAGGAAACAACATCGACCATTTACCAGCCATGCGCATGTTAATTCATATCAGCCCACATTCACACTTATAAGTACTACCCTGTATGCTATTAACATCGTATAGTGACAAGTAGCATGTGTTCACGGAACGTCATAGGCATCGGTTAATCTAGATCATGTCGTCTGCTGTTATGTTGTTCGCTACATAATAAGCGTGATCGAACAACCCAACCGTATCATTTAGTCAACCTCAACATATCATTCAGAGCACAAATAATTTCGTATCACGCGTATAGCCAACTAACAATACTCGACAGTCTATTCTACTAGTCAAGGTAAGATACGGCCCACTCGGTTCAGGCCTGGCCATTCCAGCGACCCGTAGTGCGGCCCAACTCCATGAAAACGTTATTTGTTACACACATGATCCCAGCCCAGATTGCATTTACATGCCCCTATATCCATTAATTATATGTTTAATTTATGTATGAATGTGACCCAACCCTTCACATCGGCCCAGATACGGTGCACAACCTCCCAACCCAATCTCATATACTACAACAATTCCCCCAACAACCACCTATGACTTCTGCTCATATTACACCAGATTCCAATCTGATCGATTACGTAGTTTATTTCAATAACCTGATTATTGGATCATGCTCTAGTTATTTCCTTAACAAGTCATAACAATCTACAAAATCAATTACTCATCAATTACTTCATGTTACAATTAAATCATAGTCTAATTTTTTTTTTTGCAAAGTAGTCTTAGATTATTTCTAGGTTGTTCCAGACATCAGCGAATAACAAACAAAATCCTTAGCCTTCACGCAATCAACAAGCAGATTACCAGCACAAATTATCATACTAGTCGAGTTTACATAATACCGCTAAATAAGGACCATCAATCTCATTTAACAACACATATAATAATATCCTGCGATCATGAATGCCAATAGATAAAGACCACTAACCAGAGATGTGACCGAATGAGATGCTACTCGAGAGGGGGGGGGGGTCTGGTCTTCGCCGTCGCACACACAAGTAAGAAATAGGGTTTGGTTGTGTTGTAATTTGTGGGATATGCATGATACGTCTGATTGGTTATATTATCAAACAACACAAGTGGGCCGATCACATATTGTTAAATAACACACAGTTGGGCCAAATCAAATAATACATATACACAACACATATGGGCCGATTGGATATTTGCTAACTGATACATAAGTGGCCAAGTCATGTGGGCCGGAGATAAGCCAAACAACTTATGTGATTCGATTAATGTGGGTCGAATTAGGTTACATGTTTCTAGAGCGTATTTGCGGCCCAAAGTGTGCGCGGCCCAAATACGTTTTCGTTTAACCGGTTCCACACAACTAAGAAAAACATGAAAGAGAAATAGCGCGGAATCAAGATTACAAACTAACCTTGGAAGTTCGGGTTGTCACATCATCCCCAACTTGAAAGAAATTTCGTCCTGAAATTTGGCAAGTAGGCACGAAAGAGTGAGGTGATAATCAGAATTGTTGCGGATTTTGCTCAGGTGTGACAGAAATGACTGATAAATGTTATTACTAATCTTCCAGCTTTGCTTTCATCTTCAAACCTTCATTGTTCTCACAATCACCCTGACGCGGTTTAGTTGAAGACTGAGAAGAACAAATATCCACATCATAAACCGCCTCCAAATTGCGCTTCAGCTCATTGTCCAGCATCTTTGAAGAACAACTAATATGAGCTCCAAATGGTGTAGTAAAGATGCTGTTGTTCAAATTGGACATTGGAGTGTCTTCATCAACGACACGGGAAACAGAATCCTGTACAACAAAATTAAAAAGGTAAAATATATAAATGGACATAAATGTTGAATACAAAAAAATAATACAGGTTCAATGAAATAAAAAAGTTGCTTAACAAACCTGGATGTTAACGTTAACAATTGGAGTTGGATTAGAAGCATGAGGACCTAAAGGTTCATCATCAGCAGCCTGTATGCATTCATAAACAACAATACTTATTCATAAGTGGTACAAAAGATTTCTATAACAAAAAAATTAAGTTAACGTGTAGGGTACATATAGAACCTGGTAAACATCAAAAATGAGCATCAAGATCTTTGATGATAGAAGGATTTTCGGTCAACTTCGAAACAGAGTAGCCATCTAATTTCTTATTTATATTAAACGAACCTATGGCTATCTTAAACGCAAACCTCCTGTTTATCAATGCCCTCAGCTCACTCGGAAAATTGCCTTCGCTTGCTAACTGTTACAAATGAGTTAATATATAAGTTAGATACGTAATGGAAAATAAGAAAATATATATACGTATAAAGAAATTAACATTTAGGAGTTTAACAACTTATATTTGGATACCATAACTTACCTCCATGTTATTATCCAAAAGTTGGTTTGCGTTAACATTTAGGAGTTTAACAACTTCACGTTCAAACAACGTCAAAGTAACAATCCCGGTACAATCCTGAACACGAATAAGCAGTTTTATCCTAAAAAATTAA
This sequence comes from Helianthus annuus, assembly GCF_002127325.2. Classification (NCBI taxonomy): domain Eukaryota; kingdom Viridiplantae; phylum Streptophyta; class Magnoliopsida; order Asterales; family Asteraceae; genus Helianthus; species Helianthus annuus. The sequence goes on from NC_035435.2 coordinate 10,127,128, forward strand.
CAAAATAAGATGGTGTTAATAATCAGTATGTTTTATAATATAGCAACAACTGATTCAAGTAATTTCACCTGGGAACAGAGACAACTGTCCTTTTATTGCACCGATCAGTTTGGCATTCCAAGACAGTTACTTCATCATATCCTTCGCTACCATCTTCCTTGGCCTTGGAAATAGTGTTGGTAAAAACCTTTTTGTTGCAAGTTTTACATGCATTGTAAAACCATGAGTCTTCTGAAGCAAAGCTTTTAATTGTTCCAAGTATAATAACAAACTTTTCCAGCATACATATTTGTATTTAAGTGAATTACAGGAATTTTCTAAAATAAAGGGTATATCAATAAAATACTATTAAACGTAATATTACTTCTGATATTCCGGTTAATGCTCCAATTGTACTGAAGGAAATATCAGAAAGATACTCCTCAGCCATTGACTTCATAACAGGGGAACTCAAACCAGAGTAACCGGAAGACGTTGACGTATTCATCTGAGCAAGGAAACTGTACAGAAATAATGCCATTTTTTAGACTAATATGTACATAAAGTAGACTATAAAACAAAAACGTAATAAGATTACGTGCCTTCTTTTAAATTCCAAAATCTCGGGAATTTCAGTGTTTATGAACACTCGAGTTACAGTATACAAATTGGATACGAACAAATTTCCTGTACAGTTATATGAAAGTATAAAAAAACATATAGTTCAACAATTTAATATGAAGTTTTTTTTTTTAAATTGACAATCAATATAAAAAAATACCTCCCCAAAAACGGTACTTGCCAAACTGAACAACCACAACAACATTTTTTTCATCCTTATGTTCTCTTTGAAATTCAATAATCTGATCAGTATAAACCCCCCACAGAGTAACGTAAATCTGCTGGTGTCTACAACAAACAGTTTATAGAGTTTGGTTAGAAGGTGTAAACAAAAAAATATTTAATAAAGCGAATTAAATTTATGTATGTAGTAGACGGTACTGCAAATCCTCCAGAATAAAGGTAGCCTTCTTCTCATCTTTCCCGTTATTATTTTCAGTCTTCTCCTCTGACGGAAGACACTTCACCACAAAACCGATAACGTCTACATAATGTACAAACAGAACTATAATTAAAACAACGTCAAATCTAAAAAAGATTTAATATTAATTATGCAATAAAACATTTTGTTAAAACGTACCAATAGGGCTTTTGAATGACTTGCCGTCATTATCAGGGTCTTCAACAACTGACTCAAATGGAGAAAAATCAAATCCCCATTCAGCACCAACAGGTTCGGCAGATTGCTCGACAATGGTGTTCTCATTTAGATTTATCTTGAACGAACTATGAACGTATTTCACTTTCTGACGGTTTTCTCCAAGAGAAGGATTACGAATAGTTAAACACTGATTTTCTTTCAGCAAATGCTCGTAAGCAGTAGTGTTTTTTTGTAAAACGAAAGCCTGCATTTTGGTGCCCTACACCAAGACATTGTATAAATAAAAATTCATAAAACATAATAACACGTTAGAATCATAATAAAATATGATGTGATTCAGACAATAAGAAAACCTCCTGATCCATGAATATCATGTCGTAGCAATAAACCTTCCTAGGATTGTTAAAAGAAGGTCTTGTCCATAGCCGAACAATACGGATTCTTATAGTGTAATCATCAACATTAAGATCAACATTATTTAGAAGCGTTATAGCTGCCAGTTCCATTTCTGAAATCAAAAAATAAAATAACATCACATTATAAACATTTAATATATAAATCAATTAAGACAGGTTTGTAAAGAACATAATTTGTTATATAATAAAAACAATAACCATGTGAAATGTATTGTAACTCTGCAAACTCTTACCAGAAGTAATGCAGTCAAATTATACCAAGTCCGTAGCTGGGTTGTGTATGAAACATAAGTAATTAGACTTATTTATAACAAAAGACACAAAATACTTTTGGAAACGAATTTTTTAATTTTAATTATAAATAGTCAACCTTTACTAAATTAAAAAAATACCCGTAAAATAAAGAATTATGGTTGACCAGTTTCCTTAATTCTGAAAATCATTAAAAGGAAGGACATATTTTGTTTTTAAAATAAAAATATATGATTGAACAGTTTCCAAAATTAAATACAATAGTGTGTGCGACCAAAAAAACAAATAATGACATCCATTCATAATTCATACATACGAAATAACAACTGCAAATAGAAACTATAGTACCTAAACAACCTATACTAACAGTAATAATTATAACAATTATACTATATCCACTACCTATACTAAGAAATAAAAATAAAGATCGATTACAACCAACACTATGTATAACAGCGGATAAAACATTTAGTAGCTAATACCATAAATATCAAAGGTAAAAATGCATTTACCATTAGCCGTTTCAATCCTAACGTCAAAGGTTTTGTTGGATATCGATATCGTGTATATTAGATCAATGATTGTATAACGTCAATACGAAAGGTTACCGGGGTTGATAAATTAACGTATGACCTGTAAGATAAACAACAAAACAACTTATAACTTTAGTTTTAATATAAATAAAGAGCTAAATAAAGGCTTTAAGATAGATAAATTAAATAAATGACTTACATAAAAATGAGATGAGATGTGGTGATGAAAAATGATTCGGATCAACTTTAATTAAGAAATTAATCTTAATTGAGTCTTGATGTAATAACAATACACGGTCAGTCAAAAAAAGTTAAGATGATACAGGTTCAGTTAACAAAAAAAAAAAAAAACCCTCTGTTGAAGAAGCAACCGGTGTGAGAGTTTTGATGGAGTTTTTAAGAGGGGTCGGTGACATTGTCGAGGAGTATAAGAAAATGCTATCACTAAGCATTCCCGGACACTCCTCGACAACATCACCGACACATCCATCTTTTAAGCAAAACCCTAAAAATGGTTGCTAATTCGACAGAGAGTTTTTCTTATTAAGTTGAACATGTATCATCTAAACCGTATTTGACATATCCTTTGTGTATAGCTCACTTCCTTAATAGCTAAAAGCGTGTCATTTACATCATCAACAACATCCTGAAAACTCCCATTAATAGGTGTTTAGAAAAGGTAATAAAATTACATATGTATTTTGTATAATTAAGCATCTTACTACAAAAAACGTGAAACAATTATACAAAATTTAATACTTCAAACGATATAAAACGATAAATTTAGTGAAATTGTAACAGAAATAGCATTCGAGTAACTAAATTCTATGTAGCATTAGTGAAAACAAACCAGGAATACATATAAGCAATAAGCATATGTAGCATTATCGTAAAGGTGTGACTTATACATAATACATAACGTAACACATAATCAAGAAATTTAAATAAACAGTATTGAAAAGTTATTACAATTGGAAATAGGTATTTTATCAAAATTTTGATGATAACATTGTACACATTGGATTTTTAATAATTTAATATTATCATTTACAAATCAATTTTATTGGTTAAAATAAAAAATAACAAAAATTAACATGTACTATTTTGATATTGAAAACCATAACAATGTTGAAAACAAAGAAACCGTAAAAAGTTAAAATATATACTAATGATAAAGGAAAAAACAACATCGAAAGAGTCAAAAAACTAAATACGACCACTAACGTAAGGTACAACCTTTTCAACAATTAGCACTTGATCATTTTCGTCAAAACAATAGTCAACGGTGTCACGGACCTTAATTCCAGCAGTTTTCATGAACTTAGACCATCGCGTTAACGCATATCGAAGACCGTTATGTGTCCTTTCACGTCTTGTACCATTGGTAAACTGAAGTGGAGGTTCCAGATTCAAAAGTCTGACGGTTATATCTTTCAAACAAATATTAAGTTTGGCCATTTCAGAGACACGATCGGGAAGGATCTGTATTGTTAACAAAACATAATTAATAAAAAAAAAACGGATTATAAATAACGAAATGAATCTAATTAAAAAAAAAATATTAATAGATCTTACAAAATCGGTACCAACGGTACGGGAAAACCGATACACACGACTATGTGGTTCTTCATAAATTTCATTCAAAGCATCAATAGGAGGAACTAAAGGCTGTAAATTAAATAACACATTTAGTGCAATATATTACATTATTAAATTAACAATTGTAACATATAATAACAAAATGTAACCTTACCACATCAACATCTACATCATGAAAGTTCTTTTCAACACAATTTTTTCCAAATACTTTTAAGTTAAAATCATTACCAAAATACTTTGTAAATATCAAAAAACAACCAGGCTCTAAATGTAACAAACTAACAATAACGTCGATACCAGCGGTAAATCCGATTTTACCGCCATACGTTTCAATCCTAACATGAAACGGATTGTTGTTTATCATTATAGTGGATATTAAATCAATGGATGTAGAAAAGGTTTCCGGCAGGATAACTTCAGGTATTACCTATAAAAACAATAATTAAATCATATAAGATAACTATTTTTAATATCAACAAATATAAACAGAAATACTTTAAGATGCTTAAAAGTAAATGATAACTTACATAAAAATGCGATGATGTACGTAGGAGATAAGTCCAAAAAGAGCTACCGCTAACACCATCAGTGAAATGGGTTAATTTAAACGTAGTGCAATCGATGGGGTTGAATACTATAAAACATCCTTCTGATAGTCCCAAATGTTGTGTTACATTGGACCATTCATAAAAAAGGAAAAAATTTCCTTTAGAGTAGGTTAACCCTACATTAAAAATGCGGCCATCATCAGTATGTATGTCCACATTAATAGGGCCCATATCAACACCCCACAGCTTGCAAGCAGCATCAGAAGGAATAGACTAACAAACCAAAAAGTGGAAGATGAGAAATAATTAGAGAAAAAAATTATAAAAAAGTAATATAAAAAAAGTGTAACAAATTTAATTTAATAATAACAACAGAAAGTATGAAATATTATTTACCAGCATTATCTCATCTGCTTTTTTCATATGCCTACAGAAACAGGGTTCTCTGATACTGATTTTAAAAATAGAATGTTAGTAAACATTTTTATATATTATTGTTCGAAACAAATGATACAGAATGAAAGAACAATAAACAAACAATACAGATATATATATACCTTAATGAAGAAGAAGATGACCCAGACATATTCTAAACCTGCATTCCAGTATGAAAAAATTAACATAAGGAAGAAAATTAAAAGTGATGTATCGGTTTAGGTCTATGAGTAATACATAAAAATTAAAAACAGTTTAGGATTATGAGTAACAATAAAATTGTATAACAAAAGAAGACATTAACTAAACATAAACAACAGATATTGGATGAAATTCAAATTTAGGGTTTTTAGAACAGAAAAAATTCTTATACTATATAATCGTTTAAATCTATGATAATCAATCAAAACATATACAAAAAAACTTGCAACAAATAAATATAAACAACAGATCGATGATGACAATAGGATTAGGGTTTGTACAACAGAGAAATTACAATCGATTTACGGCTAGGATTAACAATCACAAACAAAATCTATACATAAAACAACAGATCTATGCTAACCATGTTTCTAGCACAGAGAAATTACAATCGATTTAGGGCTAGGAGTAACAATCACAATCAAAATAATTACCTAAAACAACAGATCTATGCTAACAATACGATTATTAGAGTTTCTAGAACAGAAAAATTACAATCGATTTAGGGCTATGATTAACAATCACAAACAAAATCTATACCTAAAACATACAGTTATTAAACATAAACAACAGATCTATAATTAAATGCCGATTACACCAAAATTTTAAAAAGCAATACTTACAGATGTCGATATGGATTAACGAAAAAAAGACCCGAAATAGATGGATGAAAAGACAGACGAAGATGAAGATGATGCAGAAAACAAATCTTTACATGAACTTCACTGCGAAAATGGATTGATATATGGAACGATATGATTACAGAGAAATGAAGAGAGAAAGCGGTGTTAGGGTTTGGGTAATGAAAGGCATTGAATTGAATTGAATAGAATGAATATTCGTTTTATATAAAGAGCGCGTATGAAAGGAAAAAGAAGAGCCCGCCTTTGGCTGAATTATCAGGCTTTTGAGCAATGCCACATCATCAAAATGATTGGCTAAGATTAAACCTTGTGGCTAAAGAGAATTCATTTAGTATAATAGATAGATTCGCGACATTAAAGTCGGTTTAAATAAAACGGTTTCTGGAATTCATAACAATCACGAAGACAGCCCAGTTGGTTGTGACGTCGTATGAGAACCGAGAGATACCGGGTTCGATCCCTGTTCAGCGCGGTTCAACCTTATTTTTTTATTAACAGCTAGACTAACTAACTGGGTTAGCCACTAACTGAGTTTTCTAACTCAGTTAGTGCTGCCCTTTGATAATATTAACCCAGTTAGCTGAAATAACTGGGTTTTCACTAACGGGGTTAGTTTAATTAACCAAAATACTCAAAATCATAAAAAATCAGTTTTTAATATTTATTTATTTAATTTTAATTATTAGTTTATTTATTTAAAATATTAATAAAATAATATAAAAATTAGTTTAACCCAAATTTTGATATTTTTACCGAATTAACGTATAAATTCCCAATTTTCGTACGGTTTAGGGTAATCTCTTGGCAACGATGAATTTAAGAGTTGAGATTAAGATGTAATTTCTCTGTTTTTACGCGTTTAACATAGTTTCAACATGTTATCAATTGTTTCGACAATACATAGCATTCAAACACAATTATGGATAAAATCATGCATTTTCATTATGATTTCAAGTCTCGAGTACAATTTGGGAATAGAATCAAATACCACAAAGGTACAACTTACAAAAATAGAAAGTACAATTAGACTTGCCAAAAATGGAAAGATCGAAAATAGGAGATGTCACATTTTAATTACTGGAGATAAACCTCGAAAGCCATTGAAATTTATCTCAGTAATGAAATTGGCTAGTTATTCGAGAAAACAGGAAATGGTGTATATGATTTCAGTAATCATTAACACTAAAGATAAGGAACTTCAGGACATCCCCGTAGTCTCAGAATACCCAGATGTTTTTCCAGAAGAATTACCTGGATTACCACCTGATAGAGAAGTAGAGTTTAGAATTCATTTAATTCCAGGTACTGCACCAATAGCTAAAGCACCCTATAGATTAGCACCTACTGAAATGTTAGAATTGAAAAAGCAATTAGATGAATTGTTAAGCAAAGGATTCATACAACCAAGTTCATCCCCTTGGGGTGCACCGGTACTGTTTGTGAAAAAGAAAGATGGATCGATGAGAATGTGTATCGATTATAGAGAATTGAATAAGGTTACGATTAAGAATCGATACCCATTACCTAGGATTGATGATCTTTTCGATCAATTACAAGGAGCTAGGTACTTCTCAAAGATAGATTTAAGATCCGGATACCATCAGTTGAAAGTACAAGAGGAAGATATACCTAAAACTGCCTTCAGAACTAGGTATGGTCATTATGAGTTTACAGTCATGCCCTTTGGATTAATGAATGCCCCAGCAGCATTCATGGACATGATGAATCGAATCTGTAAACCATACTTGGACAAATTTGTAATCGTTTTCATCGACGATATACTTATTTACTCCAAAAGCCAAAAGGAACATTGTGAGCATTTACACGTTCCCTTAACTCTGTTAAGAAAAGAAAGGCTTTATGCCAAATTCTCAAAGTGTGAATTTTGGCTGCAAGAAGTACAATTCTTAGGTCATGTGGTAAATCATGAAGGTATCCATGTAGATCCTGCTAAGATAGAAGCCATTACGAAATGGAAAGTTCCACAAACTGCTATGGAGATAAGAAGTTTTCTAGGCTTAGCTGGATACTATAGACGATTTATCAAAGATTTTTCTAAAATAGCCGTACCTTTAACTAAGTTAACCTGTAAAGCTGCTAAGTTTGAATGGGGACCTAGACAAGAAGAAGCCTTTAAGATTTTAAAGCATAGATTGACGAATGCACCAATCTTAGCTTTACCTGAAGGAACAGAAGACTTTGAAGTATATTGTGATGCTTTAAAATTAGGCTATGGATGTGTGTTAATGCAACGCAAGAAGGTAATTGCGTATGCTTCTAGACAATTGAAAACGCACGAAGAAAATTATACGACTCATGATCTAGAATTAGGAGCCAAAATTTTTGCCCTTAAGATATGGAGACATTATCTGTATGGAAGTAAGTTTACTGTTTATACAGATCATAAAAGTTTAAGATATATATTTGGGCAAAAAGAGTTAAACATGAGGCAAAGAAGATGGATGGAGATGCTAAGCGATTACGACTGTGATATCCAATATCACGAATGAAAGGCAAATGTAGTTGCAGATGCCTTAAGTCGTAAGTATCATGAGAAACAGAAACGAGTCCGTGCTCTGAGGTTAAATCTACAAGTAGATTTAATGGCACAAATTAAAGAAATTCAGAAAACAGCAATCCAAGACGATGCTGAAGGAATGAAAGGTTACCTAAAAGAACTAGAACAAGGAAATGATGGAATTTGGAAATTCCATAAGAAACGAATTTGGGTACCTAAGCAAGGAGAGTTAAGAAATAAAATTTTAGAAGAAGCTCATAAATCTAGGTATACCATGCACCCAGGAAACAATAAAATGTATCAAGATTTAAGGAATAATTTCTGGTGGATAGGAATGAAAAAGGATATAGCCGAATATGTATCCACGTGCTTAACTTGTTCACAAGTTAAAGCTGAACACCAGAAACCTTCAGGACTACTACAACAGTTAGAAATGCCTGTATGGAAATGGGAACTCATAACAATGGATTTTGTTACCAAGTTACCCAGAACCAGAAGAGGTAATGATGCTATTTGGGTAATTGTCGATCGATTAACCAAATCAGCTCATTTTCTACCAATAAAAGAAACCTTTAGCATGGGAAGGTTAGCACAACTGTACGTGGACGAAGTAGTATCCCTACATGGAGTCCCGCTCTCCATTGTATCGGATAGAGATAGTCGTTTTACTTCTCATTTCTGGACAAGTTTTCAGAAAGCAATGGGAACTCGACTAAATCTAAGTACTGCTTATCATCCACAAATAGACGGACAAAGTGAAAGGACAATACAATCTCTAGAAGACATGCTCCGAGCATGTGTAATTGACTTTGGTGGTAATTGGGATAGCCATTTGCCATTAATTGAATTCTCCTATAACAATAGTTATCATTCAAGCATCGAAGCTGCACCATTCGAAGCACTGTACGGACGTAAGTGCAGAACTCCAGTATGTTGGGCAGAAATTGGAGAAAGTCAATTATCAGGTCCTGAAATTGTACAAGAAACTACTGACAAGATAACTCAGATTAAGGAAAGACTGAAAACAGCTCGAGATCGTCAGAAAAGCTATGCAGACAATCGTCGCAAGCCTTTAGAATTTCAAATCGGAGATAAAGAACTTTTAAAAGTTTCTCCTTGGAAAGGAGTAGTACGATTCGGTAAGAAAGGAAAGTTGAGTCCCAGATATGTAGGACCATTTCCAATAAGCCAATGAATAGGACCAGTTGCTTATCGTTTACAACTACCAGAAGAATTGGCTGGAGTACATGATGTATTTCATGTATCCAATCTCAAGAAATGTTTAGCAGATGAGTCCCTGGTAGTACCTCTTCAAGATGTAGAGGTGAACGACAAGTTGAAGTTTATAGAGAAACCACTACAGATCGAAGATAGAAAAGTCAAATTTCTCAAACACAAACGACTGGTGTTGGTTAAAGTCAAATGGAATTCCAGGAGAGGACCAGAATACACTTGGGAGCTAGAATCAGAAATGAAGCGCAAATATCCTCATTTATTCCCATAAATCTCGAGGACGAGATTTTTCTCAAGGTGGGGAGGATGTAACAACTGCCACTAAAATCCATAATTAGGATGGTAATTAGCTATTAAGGAAACCCTAATTGAGAAACCCAAGTGATTCCGCATAAACCCTAAAATTTTCATAACAATCGGAATCAGGATCAGGGCCCTAAAACTCAGGGGGGTTAAACCCTAGTGATGTTTATCTTCTAAATTTGCTGTAGAAACGAAATTTATTCGTTTAACTTACTCACCAAGGCTAATTGGGACACGAAACAACCTAGGCTAAGAAATAGACCCGTCGCGCCACGCGACGGGTATGCATGTCTTCTTCGCGTGGCGCGAGGGAGGACAATTTCCAGCTATAAATAGGGGACGTTGGCACTTGAACTTTGGTACAAAATCGACGTCCAAATTCTCTATAACCATCGAGTTATAGCGAATATCGTTCACACAAAACACACACCGATCACGAAGTGCTGCCACAATCAGGGTAATAACTCGATCACTGTTACGATTCAACGTCCGATCGATTATAACTATCCAACGATAGTCCAGGTGCTGCTCAATTGAGCTTGTACTTTGATTATTCGTCGTGATTTCGACTTGAATATTAGAGTGCTGTTCGAATTCGGACTATGCTCTGTTATTCGTTGTGAATCCGATTGAATTATCGAGTATCGCACTGATTAATCATTGTGAGGGTTTAATCTCGTGAATTGACGTAATTGCTGTATTAGTTACTAACCTGCCTGTGTGTGCATTGTGTTAAATTAGGTTTAATCAAGGCTAATCAGTAGGCTTATATCTATTGCTCGTTAATCTGCAATGTGAGTCATTCTCTTTTTATCAACTGTTTTACAATACTCCAAGTTATTTTCAAAGGTTATAATTACAGGGATTAAGTCTTTGTAATCACCAAATTACAGCTGGTATGTGGGGTATTGTGCACATTACTATTTTTATCACTCTATGTGAGTGAGTATTACTCTATGTGAGTGATTATTACTCTGTGTGAGTAAACCGTCACTATTAGGGCAACGGGACCCAATAGTGGTATGACCACAGTCACAGATCTGGTCGAGTGACAAATGCCCATTCTTGATAATTGGTTGATAGAAACATTGTAATCGCTCTTAATACTGTAAATTTATAACTAATGGGTCGTTTTAGAAAAATGGAATGATTCACTCAGTATTTCCCCGCTGACAAAACCTTTTTCAAACATGTTTCAGGTGATCTGTGTGATCCAGGAAAAGTGCAGTAAAGCACTATCAAGCTCAGAGAAGTGGCTCAGTGTAAATAAATGAATAAAACATGTTTTGGAAAATAAAGATTTCTGTGTGAAATCAACTTATTGTAAATTATGGGATTCATCCCTTAAAACTTTGTGTAATATATTAAACGAGCATTTTCCGGTGAAAAGATCCTGTTGTAAAAAGACTTCCGCTGTCACATAAATTAAATACCACGGGTACCACTGGAACTGCTCGCGGCTCCCAATTCCGTCCAGGGTGGGTCGGGGGTCGCGACACTAAAGATTTGTAAAGTCAAAAATGTTTTAAACAAGTCTTACTAATGATGTGTCAGTAGACTTCATACAGTTAGTAAATTGTATTCGAGATATAAACCTAAATTCAAACTTACTTATTTTGTGGGGAACACTACTTGGATATATAGGTAACCCCTGAAATCTCGTTTGAAAGGTTTCTTATTCTGATATACTAGGTCTTTATACTCAATGATATCTGGGGTATTATTCCGGGACTTCTGCTGAATGGAAGTTCTGACCTAGTCCTTAGATAATACTTTCTTCAAATGCTTGAAACATAGCATTAGCCCTCAGCTGATTAGACAATAAAATTGATAATCATTGCTGTTGTAGCTAAAAAGATCCTCTAAAGGGGACATACCGCAAAGTCAAAACTGATATCTCTCTGCGCATACGGAAGTATCGACCTGAGATCCCTCAGTCCTCGCATATCCCCTAATTTATATACAGATATCATTTGTAGTATACTTACCTGTAAATTTGAATATTAGGATCTGGATACGGGAGTATATTCAAGAAGTGGGACACTCAAATAAGTTTAAGTTCTAAAACATTAAATACGTATCTTGAATCAATTGAAAATTTGTGTAGAGGTTTAAGTGGATAACAATACTGACAATCAGAAGTAAATTTGTTTTTAACATATGCTGATTAATCAAGATCAATGGTGTTTGTGATATGTCTTAAAAACCGATATGATCCGCTTGCACAATCTCTCAAAAATAGTGTTTGTTTTCAGTTCATTTCAATATTTCATCTTATTCAAAAATCCAAAAATATTGTATTTTTGTTTTGAAATTTGAAAACTCCAAAAAGATTTTCGACAACTAAATGTGAAGAGCTGATTTTCAACATTTCAAGTGCTAAACATGTTGAACTTATGGTTTGGGAGAGAGTGTGTGAAAATGTGAAGATTTTAAAATGACTAAGAGGGTTCATTAACTTGAAGTTTATAGTTGAATGTTAACCTGCAATTTGATCTTCATAGTTTTCTCAAATGATTAGCTGATTCATTAAGTTAAATCACAATTGTGTTTGTTTTGTGATAGAGTGTTTAAGTTGTGCAGGTTTCTGATCCTGTTGCTACAGAAGGCCAGGAGACACATCAGAGCCTGAGAAGAGCTTAAACTGATAAAGCCAGGATATCGTTTCAAAGGTGATAACAACTTCCAGACAGCGATCCCAGCTCGATGATAGGGGGAGTCCGATGAGAGTTAGAGCCAGAGAAAGATCCAGGCACATGATTCCAGGAAGAGTTCCTGAAGAAGACCAATCAAAATTGAGAATGTCATGTTGAAGACTCTCACTGAAGATTCCGTCAACATCCAAGGGGGAGTTTGTTGGTGTAGTTGTCTGTCGACCACATCTTAGTTCGAGTCTTAGAAGCCCAGAGATTGATCATGACTTAATAAGTACAGACATGAAGTTGCCAAAGACTTGATGAACGACTCCATCAACATCTGAGGGGGAGTCTGTTGGTGCACTTCATCTGTTGATTTCGTCTTGGATCAAGTCTTAGTCTTAGAGTGTTATATTAGGGCTCATTGTACGAGAAAATAGGCGAGTGTATGTTGGTAGTGAGATAGTTTCGCTTATAGGGTCTTATAGTAGAGGTTTCGCTTATATGGTATAATATAGGTTTCGCTTATGTGGTTCACATAAGGTTTCGCTTATGTGAACACATCACTTCAAGCGAAACCTGAAACCTATAAATACCCTTGAAGCGAATCTCATTGTAACTTTTGTGATTTCCATACCGAGATGCTGCTAGTGTGACGTTTGAGCTGTAATCGTTGATAAATCAATAGAAAAGAAGATTAAAGTGAAGAACAAGCTATTTCTACCTACATTTCTTATTATTCCGCATCTGAAACATAGGAGAACGCCTCTGAACGACTCGTTAGGTCGAGAACACGATCCTACAAGTGGTATCAGAGATTGATCATGACTAAATAAGTAAAGACATGAAGTTGCAAAAGACTTGATGAACGACTCCATCAACATCTGAGGGGGAGTCTGTTGGTGCACTTCATCTGTTAATTTCGTCTTGGATCAAGTCTTAGTCTCAGAGTGTTATATTAGGGCTCATTGTACGAGAAAATATGCGAGTGTATGTTGGTAGTGAGATAGTTTCGCTTATTTGGACATTTGTAAAGGTTCCGCTTCAATGTCACATGAAGGTTCCGCTTGAATGTCATGTACGTTGAAGCGAAACCCCAACCCTATAAATAGGGTCATTTAAGCGAAACTAAATAGCAGTTAGTGTGTGGTCTTGTTTGGTACGGCGAAGCCCTGCCAGTTTGTCTCCGGAGCTTGTATATTGTTAGCAAATCAATAAAAGAGACGTTAAAGTGTGAAATCAAGCTAAACAAAGACTGAATCAATGAATTCCGCCTCTGATTCAGTCTGAGTGCTCTTCTGATCGACTCGTTAGGTCGTCTCACGATCCTACATTCGGCGAAACAAACATGACGTAACAGATGCGTTTCGCCGAGACCACTTAACGACGAAACAAACACGGCGAATCAAGTGTGTTTTGCCGAGACCTTTTGTGACGAAACAGAGGTGACGAAATGGAAGTGTTTCGTCGGGAGGGATTCACGGCGAAACAGGGGTGTTTCGCCGAAAGGGTAAACTGCACAGTAACTTAGTTTAATTATGTTAAAGTTAACTGAGTTAGTTAACTGCCGTTAAGTGATACGGATGACTTGTATCATTATGAATACGTGTTCTGTGCTACTTGGTGATCATTGATTCACTATCGGCTATGATATTACTTATGTGCAAACTTCGTGAATACAAACTGATTATGTACACATGCGTACTTTAGGACGTGACTGAATTAACAGTGAGCACATACTTTACCATACCGAGCAAACCAAGGTGAGTTCACACTTCCAAGGCATGGGATTCCCGGTGGGTTGGGAATGGTGTTGATAGATATGATAGACTTGTACGTTCGCCACAACTAGACTACTTACCATCGTCCTCGGTTGCGAAGGACCCTTACGTAAAACCTACGTAAATTGTGCTTACTACTGTCCCCAGGTTTCGAGAGTCACTTACGTAAAACCTACGTATATTTATACTTTCTACTGCCTCGGGTTGTGAAGGGCACTTACGTAAAACCTACGTAAACCTCCCGCGTACCGCTGTCCTCGGGCTAAGAAGGGCACTTACGTAAAACCTACGTAAACTTTGTACGTGTTCCTGTTCTCGGATAAAGAAGAACACTTATGGTTACAAATAGTCTAGTGCGTATGACATGGGAAGCCCCCACTAATTAAACATACAACAGGCATAGTTAATAACGTATGGTGATGCAACGAACTTACTATATGCGAATAACGAACTCATTAACTGAACACCTTACTGTGAACTCGCTCAACTAGTTGTTGACTCTCTGTTACATGCCTTGCAGGACCATAGGTACTCATGGAGCTTGCACGGGAGGCGCGGTCGTTGTAGGCATGGATCGTGGATGTTATGTTGAACACTTCCTTGACATTTTAAACTTGATACTTATGCTGGGTTTTTACATTAAATGCTTCCGCTACATACTATACTTATGTTTGAACCCCTTTCATATTGATTGGTTTATATACATTTACTTTTACGAATTGCTTATATGTTCAATATGATTGGTGGCTTGATCCTGGTCATGTCACGCCTCCAAGCGGTGGTACTCCACGGGTGGATTTTGGGGGTTTGACACATAACCCCACTCTTATAGTTAAAGATAGCGCGACTGACCAATATGGCGCTATATAACGCCGGGCGGGCTGGTGTTCCGGGGCGTTATAGCCCAATATGACGCTATATAACCCTCACTACGGATGACCTTAAGAATGAAATGCATTGCCTATAACAACGGTTTTTTACTTCATTTAACATTATTTTAGTTCGTGTTATCATATGTTATATTATATCTATTTTATTAAAACAAGAAAATATCTCCGTTCAAGGATAAAAATAATTTATAAATATAATAGACTTTAAACTAAATAAAAAGATAAGTTGTATACTTCAATAAATTTTACCAATAGCAAAATTAAGGTAGAGTCTGAGGAGGGTAAGATGTAGACATCCTTACCCCTACCCCGTAAGAATAGAGAAGTTGTTTCCAGTGAGACTCCCAACTTGATAGTAGTTTTGCATAAAGCTTTGGACATAAGACACATAACACTCAGCAACAATTGAGACAGATGCCGATTAGGGCATGTACCCGCTTGTCTTCGGCTATCAACGGCACGATAAGATGCATGATTAACCAACCCCCTCTTTTAACGTTACTTTCACGAAATTAGTAAAATAATGTTAAACTTAGTGCACTTTCACTTATACATTATATCCCGAAGACCCACACATATATACTTTATATGCACATACCGTAAGCGGGCGATTAATAAAAAACATAAGTAATAAGGTAAAAATATTAAATAAAACAAGAAGCAAGAAAATATTTTATTATAACAAATAAAATACTATTAAATATTGATGTAAAGTCACTGTCATTTACTCATGCTTTTTACAGACTTTACATCGAAATTTGGTTTCACATTAAAAGAAAAATCAAATAAAATTTTTCTTTCTAGATCATCTTCTTCATTTAACATATTTCTTCTACACAGACACCTTAGGCCACCTCTGCAAACATCTTGCTCGCATGAAAATAAAGGTGTTTGGCTATTGAGGAGGGGTAGCACAATATTTCTCATGGGGTAGCGGTATACAAAAAAGCGTTAAAAAAATAAAAATTTGCACTTTCGGCGAAATGTTGAGGGGTAGCGGGGGCTACCCCTACTTCAATGGCATGTCCGCCCCTAGTTAGGGAACTAGGATGTAAGTTGGTGTTTTAATTAGGGGTTAAATGGATTTAGGGGTTTTTAAATGAAACAAGGTGTTTAGTGATAATAAATTTCCTTATGATGTCAAAATATGTCTAACTAGTTCATATTTGGTGTTTTGATAGCGTTCGGTTAATTGTTCGGTGCTTGTTTCGTTGTCGGTTCGCTAAAAAGTTAAGTTGCGTAACTTATAAGGTATGCTATGTTCTTGTGTTTTAAAGGTATCCCCGATACTTTTTAAGTTGTTTTTGATGTTTAATAATGTTTCTGGACTTGGTATAATTTGCCGGATGTTGAATTCTGCGAAAAATTGTCATTTATGGTCCAAATGGACACTTTTAAAGCTAGTTAATTTTTTCCGGAAAGTGTTAACAATTATACTTGTTTCCCCACTTGGGATTTGATATATTTTCGATGTTGGACCTACGTCTAAGTCCTAAATCTACCATTTAGCTGAGTACTGAGGCAGTGCCAGCACAACTTGTCTAACCGGTGAGTATACTAATTGTTTTGACGCGTCATTTAAATTGTTTCAAAATGCGACAAATAAAATGTATGATATGCATGATTAAGATGTATAACATGCAAACATGTAATGTTGACATTTAAAAACACATAATTGCAGAAAATAAATAATTATCTAGTGGTACGGAAGTTACCGGATTGTGCCCTTTGTCACAAAAAAATATTAAAAATAAGGTGCTAAACATGTTATTACTAAAGTTGAGGGACCCAATGATAAAGTTATTAAAAACTAGGAAGTGTAAATAAAAATTCTATTAAATGACAAAAAAACAATGTAGCTAACAACTTATGTCTTAGTATATACTAGTATTTAGGACCAACACTTTGTGGCGAGACTGTTCAACTGAACAAAAAGTAGACGTAACAACGCTGAACTACACATGTGCATTGGAGCGTTTTAACTCGCAAAAAGTAGACCAAAACGTAAAATAAAGAAAATAATAACTAAATCGACTTAGGACCCGCGCTTTACAACAGGATCGTTAAACAACAACAAAAAAGAAGACGTAAAAACGATGAACCGCACATGCGCGTAGCGTGTTAACTTGCATTTGCACCGAAACGTAAAACATTATCATATAAAGTGTTTGTTAACTCGCACAAATTAGATCAAAACGTAAAATATAGAAAAAAATAACTAAGTCGATGTAGGACATGTACGTTGCGAAAGTATTGTTAAACCGCAAAATAATAAACGTAAAAAAGTTGAACCACACACGCGCATAGCGTGTTAACTCGCACAATTTAGATCGAAGCGTTAAACATTATCGTAAAAAAATAACTAAAAGGGTAAAAAATAAAAAGTTTAAAGTTTAAATAGTAAGACTAATGAAAATGAAAGGGTCCATCTTGTAGTCTTTAAAGGGTATAATGTGTAAGAAATAAAAGATAAAAGATCAAAATTTGTAAAAAAGTTTGAATAGTAAAATCACCCACAAACCTCTTTTACAAGCTAATAGATAGGAAATTATAATTACAATTATAAATATAGGCAAAGGATGAAATAGGACGTGTAATCTTGCTAGAATGGGTAGGAAGTAATCTTGTCCTTACACATGGTTAAGTAAAAAATATAAGGGGGAGACACTTCGGTCCACCACAATTTGTTTTGATAGAACCCTTTATATCCAAAAACCAATCATGTTTTTACGAGTCATTCCACTATCCATCGCCATTGCTTCGTCGCCCAGAGCCACGACTACCGCTCATCATTCCACCATCCACCGCTCCACAGAATGCAATGGAACGCGAGAAATCGGTTGAAACATGTACTTCTCTCCTCAAATTTCTCAAAAGATTATATTCAAAGTGAAGATATCTCTGATTATAACCTTCGCTTGATCTATTCATGCGTTTGGGCAACATCGTTGGTTCTAATTTTATTGAGGAATCAGTGCTACAAAGTTGACACTAGATGTTTAACAAAATGCCTCAAAAATGAGTAAATTGCCATTTTAGTCCCTGAGTTTTGTCCAAATTTATCATTTTAGTCCAAATAGTTTTTTTTTTTGCCTCTGGGTCCCTGACTTTTCCCTTTTGTTGCCATTTTGATCACATACACTAACTCCATCAAAAAACTCCATATTTAACCAGGGGTATTTTGCGGATTTTCAATTTAAATGTTTTCAATTGCCATTTTGATTCAACTCCAAAAAATCAAAAAAATTCCAAAATATCAAAAAAATTCCAAAAAATTCTAAAAAATTAAAAAAATTCTGAAAAATCATAAAAATTCTAAAAAAAAATACAAAAAATCCGTTTCGGCGCGAACTGTTTCGAACCCGAACCGTTTCGAGCTGAACCGTTTCGACGCGAACCGTTTCGACGCGAAACGTTTCGACCCGTACCGTTTCGACCCGAACCGTTTCGAGCGGAGCCGTTTCGTCCCGTACCGTTTCGACGCGAACCGTTTCGACGCGAACCGTTTCGAGCTGAACCGTTTCGAGCTGAACCGTTTCGAGCCGAACCGTATCGAACTGAACCGTTTCGAGCTGAACCGTTTCGAACCGAACCGTTTCGAGCTGAACCGTTTCAACGCGAACCGTTTCGACCCGTACCGTTTCGAACCGAACCGTTTCGAGCTGAACCGTTTCGACCCATACCGTTTCGAGCTGAACCGTTTCGACCCGTACCGTTTCGAGGCACAGTTCAGCTCGAAACGGTTCGGGTCGAAACGGTACGGGTCGAAACGGTTCACATCGAAACGGTTCGGCTCGAAACGGTTCGGCTCGAAACGGTTCGGCTCGAAACGGTTCGGCTCGAAACGGTTCGGCTCGAAACGGTTTGGCTCGAAACGGTTCGCGTCGAAATGGTTCAGCTCGAAACGGTTCGGGTCGAAACGGTTAGCTCGAAACGCTTCGGGTTCAAAACGGTTCGCGCCGAAACGGATTTTTTGGATTTTTTAGAATTTTTATGATTTTTTAGAATTTTTTTGATTTTTGGAATTGGATTAAAATGGCAATTGAAAACATTTAAAATGAAAATCTCCAAAATACCCCTGGTTAAAGATGGAGTTTTTGGATGGAGTTATTGTATGTGATCAACATGGCAAGAAAAGAGAAAAGCCAGGGACCCAGTGGAAAAAAAAACTATTTGGACTAAAATGGTAAATTTGGACAAAACTCAGGGACTAAAATGTCAATTTACTCCTAAAAATTTACAAAACATATATTTTTTTTTGTTTAGAGGTCTATCAAATAACAATTAGCACTAGTACAAAAGTGTTCAAATAATGCGGGTAAATTGGCTATAAGATGCGGTGCGTCCCATCTTATGGCTATAAGACAAAAGATGCGGGTCCAAACGATGCGGTTCTACACCCGCATCTTTTGACAATTTAAGCAAAAACTACTTTTTCTCAATATATTCAAAAAATGTGGTTCTAGAACCGCATCAATTGGTGTTTAAGGTAAAAAAAATATATGCTTTTTCTTTTTGTTCAATTTCCAGAAAATTTAATTAAAAATATCTAATAAATTCCCATTACAAACAAATTATCTAAAAACAAAAATAAAATATACAAAAAACAAAACTAAATTGAAACCAATATAAAATAATCCAAGAATATAAATTACAAAGGTTTCAAGGTAACACAAAATTACAAAAGTTTCAAAGTAACAAAAATACATATATCTCTAAAAAAAGTGATAAATAATAACTTTCCGAACCGACGTCTTCATACTTGCAACCCACACTAACTCTTCAATTCATATTTACAACCCAAACCGACGACTTAAACTCATACTTGCAACCAGAATCGTAGAAATTGCCTAACAAAACGTAACGTTACATTAAAGAAAAGAAGTTTAAAATGTATAGACAAGTGTAGATATGTACCAATACCAATACTAGTTATGGTACACTATGGGACTAGTATTTACTAGTAAATCAACTATAATATTGGTATCGGTACCGTACCGTACCGTAAATGGTCGGTACGGCTCAGTACTGGTCCGTAAATGGTCGGCAATGTTTGGTACCAAATGCTCCCTAGTATAGACGCTTAAGTATGTTGGCAACAAATGAAAAAAATTTCAAGATATAGTTCAAAATATATTTGTACATAAATTAATATATGTAAAAGAGTCATTTCATAATTTTCAAATTAAAACACCTCAATGCTTTTAGTTGCACATAGCTGTAAGTTCTTATAAAATTTTATAGCAAACGAAATGCATGCTAAGAATAAAACTCCTACCCGAAATCCTTGGCAGCTCTTTTCTACCTAACAAAATCTCCATTAATGGTGTGACTATATGAGCTTCTTTAGCAGCACCTGGAAATGTATAGTAGAAAATTCAAAGTATATTAATCAATTATATCCCAAGTTACAGCCAATAAATTATTCCCAGTTCTATGAAATCATGTTCTAGTTCAAGATAGCAAACAGTTAAAATAACAAGGGCTGACCAGCTCACTCAGCTTTTTTTTTTTTTTTTTTTTTTTCCAATTGTATCTCTGCACTGGGAAGATTCTCCACAAGCTTTGACATAACCACAAGAAATCCAAGATACTTGAGATCTATATTTTCACCAAAGCTTTAGCTATAAGTAATAAGTTAGATAATGAGTTAGCTGGAAACCATAACGAACATGCAAAATAAGCCTCTTATTACCTTTCCATATTGTCCCTTCACGTCCGTCTTTTTTAGATCATTGCTTTGGACTGTGCTGTGAAGGTGCATCAAAGAACTCTGCAAAGTCGATGGCATTATCCAGCTACATAAAGTCGATATAAGCTCTGGAGTATTATTGACGCTTCGTGTTGCACAGAGTTTAATATAAACTTGCTACTCTGCCCAAAAAGATAATTCTATATGGAACATCTAGAGATATATTGATTTATGATCACAACTTGTAATGGGAAACATAATTACATCTATCCACTTCAAATCATGAACTGATATTTGAATTATACATATAGCAAAATATAGTTAACAGTTCTAGAAAGATCATGTCCAAAGAAACCATTAACAAACTTCGTTTCTAGGCCATGGAGACCCAGAACACAATATGTACACGCACATAACATTTTATAATCTAATCAATAAGCAAATAACACCTCATATACAAACTTTGACAAAAAAAAAAATGAATCCTGAACTTGTCATATTTGTTATTGTTCTGTCATGAAAACATTAAACTAATGAAATAAGTATTTGTAATGAACTTTAAACTAATGAATTTTTTTGATATAATCAACAAACTCAGAACGTGCATGTATAGATTCATATATGAATACAACACTTACTTATATACACAAAAATTCGAAGGCTGAAATAGAAGAACCCTAGTTGAATACCATTGCCCCTAATTGACCTATCAATCATCCTGATGGACAAATAATCATCCTAAACGACCTTCATTAACAAAAATATATCATTAACAGCCCTAGTTGACTACCATTATCCCTAATTGACCTATCAATCATTCTAATGGACCATTAATCATCCTAAATAGCCTTCATTGACACTAAGGTAGCATTAACAACCCTAGTTGACTATTATTGGCCCTAATTGGTCCATCAATAATCCTAATGGACTATTAATCATCCTTAATGCCCTTAGCATGAACAACCCTCGTTCACCATCACTAGCCCTAATTGGCCCATCAATCATCCTAATATACCATTGATCATCTTAATCGCCCTTCGTTGACAATAATGGAACTTGAACAACCCTAGTTGACCATCGCTGGCCCTAATTGGCTCATCAACCATCTCAATGGACCATTGATCATCCTAAACACACTCCGTTGACAATCATGGAACATTAACAACCTGATTCACCGTCAGTGGCCCTGATTGACCTATCAATCATCGTAATGGACCACTAATCATCCTAAACTTCCTTCATTAACAAAAATGTAGCATAAACAACCCTAGTTGACCACCATTGTCCGTAATTGATCGATCGGTAATTCTAATAAACCACTAATATCCTAAACAGCCTTCATTGACACTAATGTAGCATTAACAACCCTAGTTGACCACTACTGGCCCATCAATCATCCTAATAGACCGTTGATCATCTTAAACCTATTCGTTGACAATAATGGACCATGTACAACCCTAGTTGACCACCACTGGCCCTAATTAATCTATCAATCATCCTAATGGACTACTAATCATGCTAAACTGTATAGCTTGAACAACCCTAGTTAACCACCACTATTTTAATTTTATCTATTCAATGGACTATTAGTTATCCTAAACAACCTTCATTTACACTATTGTAGAATGAACAACCCTAACTGACCATTACTGGCCTACTTGGTACATAATAATCCTAATAGACCACTGATACAAAAATATAGTGTGAACAACCCTAGTTAACCGCCATTGTTTTAATTGATCTATCAATACCTCAATAGACTATTAATTATCCTAAACAACCTTCATTTACACTAATGTAGCATCAGCAACCCTAACTGACCATTAGTATTACTGGCCTACTTGGTCCATCAATGATCCTAATAGACCACTAGTTGAGCACCACTGTCAATAATAATTGACATGTCAGTCATCCTAATGAATCATTAATAAACGGCCTTCGTTGACAAAAATGTAGCATAAACAACCTTACTTGACCATCGTTGCTATATGTTTAAGTAAATCGTCAATATATGTTTAAACCCTATTTTATTAATCATTTAACAATACATTGATATGTGCACATATACATATATATATATATATACACACACACTAACACATGCATAGATATATACATGCATAATACATGTATATAAATAAGTACTTATCCATATACACAATAAATAAAAAATAAAATATATGTAATCATTAAAAAAGTAATTTGTTTATCGTAAAAAAGTTATTTATTTATTATTATCAATACTATTTATGAAAACCCTTTTTTATATTTTTTATTTTGTATCATTAATAAAAAAATCAATAATACATTTACATTTAGAATTTACTTTTATTTATTATTAGTTTTTATTTATTGGTTATTAGTATTTACCTAATACTTATTTTTTATTATTAGATTTTATTTGTTACAGTTATATCAAGAGAAGAGATGTGGTTCTAGAACCGCATCTTTTGAATGCTGATTATTTTCAAAACACCTATAAGATGCGTTTACATAAGAACCGCATCTTTTGGCCCATGCTTTTTTCACAACAAACATAAATCTTTTTCAAAACACTCATAAGATGCGGTTAGAGAGGATAATCGCATCTTATAAAAACACCCATAGCATCTTTTTGATCAATTATGTACTAGTGTAGCTGTTAACAAGGCAGAGTAACATCAATTTAGACTTTCATACAGAATTGCGTTTTACATTTGTGTTCAATTGTGTTTTTAGGTTTTGAGTTGGTTAGGTTTTTTTGGATAAATTGTGTTTTATAATAGCTTTAGTTTCTTCTTGTTTTTGTTCTCAGGAAGTTGAGAAATGGTTGAATTGTGTTTTATTTTCAGAACAAGTATATTACTAGAAAGGTGTCAACGTGATGCGGCGTAAGGAACAAATACTACCAGGGTGTGCATGGTTCGGTCGGTTCGCATATTACCCTCAACCGCAGCCGAAATCGAAGTCATCGATTAGTCTATTTTATTAATCAATCGGTTTCATCTTATTCGGTTAAATTGAAAATATTTTATTCGGTTCGTTATTAGCCAAAAGCAAATTTATGCTAAAACTTTTGCTTAGAAATACATGAAATTGAGGTATAAATACTTGAAATGGAAGTATAAGTACATGAAATAAAGGTATAAAATATGAAATACATGAAGTAGAGGTATAAAAGCTAGAAATATATAAAATATGAATGGTTTGGTTCGTTTAATTTTGGTTAAACGAGTGTACGGAAAAACGATAACCGTTTTTGGTTATTCGATTATCAGTTAATGCAATTTTTGGTTAATTTCGATTCGACTTCGGTTAATGATTCAGTTATTGAGCATCCTAGACATTGTTAATCGCTTGACATATCATTATTTTAATTAAAAAACTATAGCAATAGTACTATACTAAAATTAAAGAGAATGAATTGCTTGTTATTATGGTGTATTTTTTTACATGTATCGTAAGTTTACTTATATTTATAGTATTAATATAAAAAAATACATGTTTAAATAGTAAAGTATTTCAAAAGTTGATATTCATTCCTTAAAAGATGATATTAATTCTTTAATATGATATGCGCATGAATTATGTTTTATTTTGTTAAGTCAAACTCGGCTCAAGTTGACCAGATTCGATTCTGGCCGTGGTTGACCGCGTTTGATTCGAGTAATTAAGCGGAGTTGAAGAAAGTCATCTCGGCAGCTGACCTTGTAGCAACTACTTAGCCTCCAAGACCTTGTTTTACAACATTGGTTTAAATAGGCTATGTTGCTGTAGATCGTTAGAATTGGTTTCTTTCTAAATATATCACCACCAAATACTAAAGTTTTTTTGTTTTGTTTGAGAATCCTTCTTTATTACTTTGTAGAGCTTCCGAGTTTGTGAGTTGTGAGTCCACATGTTTGAAACTTTCCGAGTTTGATGAGTCCGAGTTTGTGAGTTGTGAGTCCGCATGTTGGAAAATGGTTCCGATTTTGTGATCCGTCCGGGTTTTGGATTCTTCGGGCTTTATGTTTATATAACATGCGGTTTTTCGTTTTGGCGGATTATAACATGATGAATGCAAATCGCGTACGCGTCGTACTTTAATGCCAATTGTACGTTAACTAACCAATATATATATATATATATATATTATATGTTTGTCATACCATCATGGTTCATAGTATACTAGATGATTATTACATATATACGTGCTACTATAAAATAGAAAACGAGTGGTGTATTATCACAAACCCTAGTTTAAAACTTGGAGGACAATTAATTAAGAGATAAATACATTAAAAAAATGATAAAAAGTGAGTGATATGCGGAGTAAAGAATCATAACAAATCCTATATAAATGCTACTACACCAATGAACTTGTTCTAGAATTCCTGTTTTTGTTTTCTCCAACAACAAATCACACAACAACACTATAACGCTACTCTCACCATAATCCACAGGTATTACTCTCATCGATCAACATTTTGCTCTACGTTTTCATTGATTCTTTTTACTCTATTTCCAGATTTTGATCGTATTCTTTGTTTTTAATCAACATATATGAATTGTTTTCTAGTTGATGTTTATGTTCGATTTGATATTATCTGTTAGTTACGGATTAGTATCTCTTGATCATCTATAATCTGATTTACGAACGGTTTTAGGGACTTAAATTCAGGAAAGAAGACAAAAAACCAAATCATGAAGTATAAGAGAGGAAGTATAGTGGAGGTTTTTGCGACCAATCTTGGCGTTGCGCTCGAATAATTTCTAGCAAAGGACACAAAGAAAAGTGGGCTTTTTGCTACAAAACTTTTTGACAAATTTCCCACAACTTAATTTTGGCGACAAGTTTCCCACAAATTTTAAACAAATATTAAAAACCATAAATTTTTTCACAATTTTTCGACAAGATAGTCACCA
The DNA here is from genome assembly GCF_002127325.2 of Helianthus annuus. Lineage (NCBI taxonomy): Eukaryota > Viridiplantae > Streptophyta > Magnoliopsida > Asterales > Asteraceae > Helianthus > Helianthus annuus. Next base: position 10,152,897 of record NC_035435.2, read on the forward strand.
AACCTGTATTTGTGGTAATTTCGTTGCAAAGTTAACTATGTTTCTAACAATGTTCCCACAAAACTTTGTTTTTTTCCATTTATTATTATTAGTTAGTGCAATTTATAAAATTAAAAAAATTTAAAACAGTGCCAAATTTGTGGCAACTTTTTGACAAATTTCCCACAAATTTTAGACAAATTTTAAAAACCATATATTTTCCCACAATTTTTCGACAAAATAGTCACCAAACATTTATTTGTGGCAATTTCGTCGCAAAGTTAACTATGTTTCCAACAATGTTCCCACAAAACTTTGCTTTTTTTTCATTTATTGTTGGTGCACTTGTGTCTGTACTTTGTCTGTATTCGGTCTGTATGTACGATGTTCTATTTAGTGTTGTAAGTTGACCAAGTCAACTATCCTCCTAGTTTGACTTGGACAACATTTGAAAGATGTTCTGATCGAAGGATAGCCTCGAAGGATACACCTGATCCTTCGAGGTGATCGAAAGATATGGTTCGACCATGGTTCGACCATTAGACCTCGAAGGATGATCCTTCGAGGTCCATGCTGATCTTTCGTGTGAACTATGATCGATAGATGATCCTTCGGACCATCTATCAGATCCTTCGATCCAGACCTGCTGAGCTGAGTATATATACCCATGCATGTGTTGAGTTTCGGTAGACAGACACAAGACAGAGAGAGAGAGTATTCCTTGAGAGCATTCTGTCCAAAACTCACACACACACCTTAGAGAGTTTATAGAACACTTCTGTAAACATTGAGCTTGTAACCGAACCCTCATTGCATTAATACAAGTTGTGTTAATCGGTGAACGTGTGTGTTTGTTTCTCTACTTGCTACTAACTCGGTTTGCTTGCTAGCTTGGATTCCGCACTCGCTAGTAGGTTTGTATAACAAGGTTTAGGTTCGTTATCCTCCGCGAAACAGGGACCTACAAGTGGTATCAGAGCTTAGGCTCTTAACCTTGTTTAAAACCGGGTTTTTTTTTACAAGTTGTGGTGTGTTGAAACACTTGGTTTTGCACCTGTTTTTACTTAGCTTCTTGTACTTTCTTTGAGTAAAAACGTGTCTAAACTAACCGGGAGTGTTTAAAGTGGGGTTGGGTAACTTGAAAAATTGTTTTAAGTGATTTTGAATTTTCCGGCCATATTCCGGTTAAAAATTCCGGTGACTGGTGTTGAAGATAAGGTTGCCATTTTTGGGCATTATTTTTGAAAGTCAAAAAGTAGGTGAAGATTTGTGTGCAGAACATACCTTTCTGCCGAAAGTACTTCACCAACCCATCACCTTTTTCACCAACCTTTCACATCAGATCAGTCTATGTCAGAGGTCTCGAAAGATATCTTTCGACATCGAAAGACTATCTTTCGACATCTGTCGATCAAGGAAGGCTCGAAAGATTGTTATCCTTCGACCCATCCTTCGTAGTCTGAGTCATATCCTTCGAGAAAGGAATCTAATCGAAAGACAAGTGTTCGAAAGATAAGGATTTAGCTCGAAAGATAAGGATCTTTCAAAGGAGAATCCTTCGAGCTCTTGAATCTTTCGAAATCATTGTTCGAGAGTCAACAGTAATCTTTCGAATACTGTTGATCCTTCGAACAAGATTATATCTTTCGATTGTGGTCTGTTTGTTGTTAACAAGTTTCTGTGATTTCAGATCCTTCGACCAGGATCCTTCGGCTGTGTATCTTTCGGATCATTCTTACTTAGCATTTATTTTGCTTATCTATCATGAATCCGAGTTGGTGGGGAAGTCCGGCTCCAGACAGTGGAAAATACATGAATACCAGTCAATCTCCATCATGGGCCGAATCTCCGGTATCTACATCCTCACAGACAAATGCCACTCAAGCTGGTCAATGGGCGTTTGTTTCAAATCAAACTCCGAGTATTCAAAGTCTTCTACTAAGCGAAAGTGAAACCGGAAGTTTGAACAGGCCTCCAAAGTTGATGCATCTTAATGAATATCCGGGATGGGTTGATCGCTTTCATACATACATTCTTGGTCAAAATACCGAGTTATGGTTGCGGTTTACTACGGAATTCGATCAAACTATCGAGGTTGCTGCTTCTTCTACAGCTACATTTGCCGATCTTCCTGAAGATCAAAAGAAGACGTATGACTTAGAAAAGAAAGCATACGCTATTCTTACTCAAGCACTGAGCAAGGATATTTATCATCAGTTCGTCAGTTTCAAGACTACGAAGAAGCTGTGGGATGCATTGAAGACAAGAGGAGTAGGTAATGAAGCCACACGTCAATTACGACGAGATCTACTGAAGAAAGAATTCGATGGCTTCACATGTATGGATAAAGAGTCCTTGGGAGATATGACAAGCCGTTTCTATCATCTACTTACTGAGCTGACCAATTTTGAAGTCACAACGACTCCAACAGAGGTGGTAAAGAAGTTTGCCGATGCATTGCCTCCTCAATGGAATAACTTCCTGGAAATCTTGAAGTACAATGGAACGTTGAAAACTACAAATATCAACGATTTCGTGCAGCTTCTGGAGAACAAGGATCAGGAAGAAACGTTGAAGGCAAAGAGAGTTGCAGTGCCACAGAATCCAGAGATGTATTATGGCACCTCCACTACTTCATCTGCAAAAGCCGGTTCACATGCTCCACTTCAAACGGCGTTTGTCACAAGCACGGATATGTATGGCAATCCAGTGCAAGTTCCTGTAAAGCCGCCTCCAACCACAGATCTGTATGGAAATCCAATACAACCACCTCCTCCTCCTCCTGTTCAACAACCACAATATGCGTGTTATGGAGGAACATCATCTGCTGCAGGTCAACAATCAAAGTCAAGCACAGTGCAGCTCGACACGTCAAGCTTTTCTAAAATCAGTGTAGAAGTAGCTAAGGAACACATGGAGCTGCTTAACACTGTAGTGAGCGCGTACTGTGGGCTAATAGAAGGTCAGATTGGGAACATTAATCTGACACAAGAAGATTACAGGCAGATTGATAAGGAAGAGATGGACTTGATGGATATCAAGTGGGCCTTTGCGAGTGCTGTGAGAAGAGCAAAGGATTGGATGGAAAGTACTGGCAGAACCAGCTTGGAAAGTAAGCGAGACACCAAGTATGGGTTCGATAAGCAGGCTGTTAAGTGCTTCAACTGTGGTGAACGGGGCCACTTTAAAAGGGAATGTACAAAGCCAGCACAGCACGGGAATCAAAATCCCTTCAGAAACCGAGGCAACCAGCAGAATCAAAACAGAAACACTGAGCGGTCATTGGTGCCTACAAATAACCAAACCAACCGAGCACTTGCAGTTCAGGTGGATGAAGGTTGTGACTGGTCAATCCAGTTGGGTGCTGATGCTCCTGATGAAACAGCATGTTTTGCTCAGGTTGTGAAGAAGTTAGTTCACACCAGTGGTGGAGAATCTTCTGCCAGTGGTGGTGAATCATCTGAAGATGAAGATTCGTCTGGATACAGTGGAAGTGTTGATGAAGGATCATCCAATTCTGGTGATGATCATGTGGGTGAGACATTTAATGTTTCGAATGATGTTGATTTTGATGAACTTTTGGAGGAAGCTGCAGCAGAAACTCAAAGAAGATCTATTCTGGTGGATCAAGCTGCTTATACTTCGTCTTCTCTCCATTCAGCCTTTATGGCTAATGTCGACGGTTCATCAAGTCAGGTATGTGTCGATGAACCCACTGCTGTTAATTGTGATGAATGTGCTAGGTTGCATGCTAGATGTGCTGAAATGGAGAAAAGTATGTCTGAGTTGCAAGGCAAACATGATGCTTTACAAGCTAGTTTGTTTGACTTGCAAGACAAACATACTATTGTGAATGAAAATTTGAGTGACTTGCAAAGTAAGCATGACGCTTTGCAAGAAAAATATGATGTGACCTTTCTCCACAATCAGAAATTGACTGTGGATCTCTCAAAATGCACAGAAGCCAACATGTTTCATGAAAACCATGAAAAAGAATTTAAGTCAATAATTGAAACATTAAAGAAAGATAAAACTGAATTGACAAAAATGGTTTCAAGAAAACAGACGGACATTAATTTGTATATCTCTCGTCTTGAAACAATGCAAAAAGAGATGGCTTGTGTGAAAACCGAAAGTGATGCGATCAAACTCAAGCTAGACAGTTATTTGAGCTCTAGCTATGTGTTAGATCACATCATTGACGTTCAGAAGGAAAAGAGAGATGTCACATGCATAGGCTACAAGAAGTGTCCACCACCAGTGAGACATAATTATGATGCCATGCCTGATGAAGAGGACAGGGTTTTCTTTGAACCTACTGTGCCTCTAGATGTTAAGGAGTTTGCTGCAGGACTCGGATACCAAAAGGAAGTATCCTCAGATTCAGATGTGTCAGCAGATACATTTGTGAGTGCTGAACAGAATCAAGATCCTCCAGTGGTGATTGAGGATGCTGATTCGTCTGATGATGAATCTGACGATACTGTCCCAGCAAAGTCTGATGCGGTAGCCAAAAATGAGGACATACCTCTTGAGAATCACATTCTATGTGATCCCCCTGTCAAACCCGCTAAGACTGTTGCAACTGAGTCCTCGTCTGAGAAGGAGTCGGAGAGTGTGAATTTGCTGTACACTCTAGTTGGTGATGATAAAATTTACTCAGACAAAGATTTTCCCATTAAGAATGTTAATCAATCCTTAATCTGCAAAGTCTTTGAGAATTCGACGAGTAAGTTCTTGGGAAAGGCAGGACCTAAAGTTACAGTCACACAGTGTCCTCCAATCCCAAAGGCTGAAGTTCGAAAGCAATTTGGCAACAAGAAATTACCAACAGTGACAACACAGCAAAATCACACCAAACCCAAAGGTAAAACACCGGCTCAAGCTAACAAGAAGCCGAACCAAAAGAAGAAGAAAAATGTTAACTTTGTGAAATCGACGGGAACAGACAAAATTGAGAAGTTTGAAAATCAATCTAACTTAGATTTTGTCAAGAAAGCTTTTGTCGAGAAAAGAAATGAACCAAGCAGTTCAAAACCTAGTACCTCGGGTTCACAAAGTTCAACATCATCGGCTAGACGATCACATGATTCTTCGGGGTTTGTAGAACGAAGATCATGTTTTGAGTGTGGAACCATTGGGCATATTATTAGAAACTGCCCATATCTTCATAAACAAAAAGGAAAGGTTGATGATCCCCGTGGCAAAACTGACCGTAAGCCAACTGTTTCCACAAAACAAGATCCCCGCCTTGTAAAAGAAAGGGAAAAGAAACAGAAACGCCAACAGGTCAAAAAGATTGAAAAAGCGATTAAAACCGATGTGGTTCAAAAACAATCTGTTGTTGTAAAACCAGAAAATTCTAAAACTTCAAACAATCAAGAAGTTAAAATTTTAAAGAAAAACACTGGTGAAACCAAACAGACTTGGAAACCAAAAACGGTTACTGAATCAGGGGGACCATCACAATTCACCAACCATCAAAGACAAGAAGTGATTGTCATTGATGAAAATGGAAGACCCAAGACCACAATGGCTTGGGTCCCCATCTCCAACTAATTCATTTGAGTTCATGTGCAGGGTGCTTCAGGAGGAACTATCAGTAGTCATTGGATTGTTGATAGTGGGGCATCCAGGCACATGACAGGCGACATGAAGCTTCTCTACGATGTTAAATCTATTAGAGGAGGTTATGTTGCTTTTGCTGGAGATAAAGGTGGATACATTACGGGTGAAGGAATGATATCTAACGGGATTGTCAGCTTTGACAAGATCAATTTTGTGCAACAACTTGATCACAATCTTCTTAGTGTTTCTCAAATTTGTGACAAGAAATTTTCAGTACACTTTGATGCTAATGGATGTTACGTGCTGAAACCCGGCTTCAAAATTCCAAAAGAATGGATTCTCTTGTCGGCTCCAAGGATAAATGATTTGTACGTCCTTGACATGAGCCAGGCTATTACTACGTCTGCACAAGCAACTTGTTTCGTTTCTAAAGCCACAGAAAAAGACACTATCTCTTGGCACAGACGAATGGGTCACATTCACTTACGAAAAATGAATCATTTGGTTTCAAATGAATTGGTGAATGGTGTTCCCCTCAAAAATTTCCATCTTCAAGACGTCTGTGTTTCGTGCCAGAAAGGAAAGCAAACAAAGAAGAAGCACCCTACAAAGAAGATCAACACGGTGGCTGTTCCTCTTGAACGTTTGCACATGGATTTGTTCGGTCCTGTCAAGCACAAGAGTATTCGGGGTGATCAATACTGCCTCGTGGTTACTGATGATTATTCAAGATTTTCTTGGGTTGCGTTCATGGCACACAAGAGTGAAACCTTTGGCATCATCAAAAACTTGATCATTCAGATTGAGAATTTGTATAAGTTGAAGGTTAGGCGGATACGTAGCGACAATGGTACTGAATTTAAAAATCATTCCATGGCGGAGTTCTGCACTTCAAAGGGTATTCTTCATGAGTTTAGTGCAGCCTATACTCCTCAACAGAATGGTGTCGCTGAACGTAAAAACCGCACATTGATCGAGACTGCTAGGACAATGTTGGTAGAGTCGCAGTTGCCCATTCCATTCTGGACTGAAGCTGTGGCCTCTGCATGTTACACATTGAACCGAGTCCTTACAGTCAAAAGACACAACAAGACCTGCTTTGAGCTTCTTCAAAAACGGAAACCAGATTTGTCTTATCTAGAACCGTTTGGAGCTCCATGCACAATCATCGATCCTAATGGAAAGTTTGGGGCAAGAGCAATTGATGGATACTTTCTTGGGTATGCCACCCCTAACTTACGAGTCTGGAATCTAGAGACTAAAAGGGTTGAAGAATGGTCTGAGGTCAGAGTACAAAGGCACACCTTGCCAGTCAAAAATCCGGGTCAACCTTGGATGTTTGAGTACGATGACTTTTTCAATTCGATCAATGTTGAAGCCGTTGAAGAAAATGTTGCGGCTAGGATGTTTTTCGAGAGTGACAATGCAACAGTTTCACCAGTGGTTCGTCCGATTCTTGTGAATCAAGAACCATCTTCTTCGGTGAACAACAATACTCTCAACAATGAGGATTTTCATGATGCAAACGAATTGAACGAATCTTCAGAGGATGATGAATTTCTAGATGCAGATCAAGAAGCTCCTACAACAGCAGTTCATGGTACTTCAGAGGGTACTCCTCCAGTGGATACACATAGAACCGCTGAGACTACTGCATCATCCTCTTCGTCAATTCCGGGTCTTGAATTGGTTGTTGATCTTAACCTCAACAATCTGGGTATAAATGTTCCAGTTCCAGATAATCCAGAAACAAGGATTCATAATACCCATCCTCAACAAAACATCATTGGAAATGTGCAAAGTGGCGTACAAACAAGAAACATGTTGCGAAACAACAACAATGCAGGCTTGTATGCAGCTATTCGAGAATCCGGGCAACAAAACGATTGGTCCTTCGCGTGTTATGTCTCACAAGAAGAACCAAGAACGTGGAAAGAAGCCTTGAAAGATAATGCTTGGGTTGAAGCAATGCAGGAAGAACTGCAACAATTCCAGAAGCTGGGTGTCTGGAAACTCGTAGAGAAACCTGCTGGATACAAGAAGATTGGTACCCGTTGGGTTTTCAAATGCAAAAAGGATGACCGTGGAGTTGTTATCCGAAACAAAGCTCGTTTAGTCGTTCAAGGTTTTCGTCAGATTGAAGGGATCGACTACAATGAAGTATATGCACCAGTGGCACGTCTCGAAGCAATTCGAATCTTTCTAGCCTATGCGTCCTTCAAAGGATTCAAGGTTTATCAGATGGACGTGAAAAGTGCATTTTTACACGGTGTGGTTGAAGAAGAGGTGTACGTCGAACAGCCTCCAGGTTTTGAAGATCCTATCCATCCCGATCGGGTTTGGTTGCTCAACAAAGCTCTCTATGGTCTTCATCAAGCACCACGAGCTTGGTATGCAACCTTATCACACTATCTGCTGGAGAACGGTTTTCGTAGAGGTCTTATCGACTGTACTCTTTTCATCAAGGAACAAGATGGAGATCTTCTTCTGGTACAGGTATACGTTGATGACATTATTTTTGGTTCTACTAATGATGTCTTGTGTAGGGAATTCGAGCGCATCATGCAGGATAAATTCGAGATGAGTGCTATGGGGGAAATGACCTTCTTCTTGGGCCTACAAGTGCAACAAACGGAGTCTGGGATATTCATCCATCAGACTAAATATGTTGGTGACATCTTGAGCCGGTTCCAGATGTCTGATGCAACGCCCATTGGTACCCCATTGCCAACTAATCACGGAATTACTCCAGACTTGAAGGGAGAAGCTATTAGCCCTTCAATCTATCGCGCTATGATCGGATCTCTTATGTACCTCACAGCATCAAGGCCAGACATAATGTACCCGACGTGCCTGCTTGCTAGATATCAAGTTAATCCGAAGGCCTCACATCTTGCTGCTGTTAAAAGGATTTTTCGTTATTTGAAGGCGTACCCCGACACCGGTCTGTGGTACCCTAGGGATAATAACTTTGACTTGGTCGCATTCAGTGATTCTGATTTTGGCGGATGTAAAATCGACGGTAAATCCACAACGGCTGGATGTCAGTTTTTAGGAAATCGCCTAGTTACATGGCAATGCAAGAAGCAGACGTGTGTAGCTACATCAACATGCGAAGCTGAATACATTGCTGCCTCAAGTTGTTGCTCTCAAGTTCTTTGGATCCAACAACAAATGCGGGACTACGGTTTTGAATTCCTAACTACTCCTATTTACGTTGATAATTCTGCTGCTTTAGATATCACTAGAAATCCTGTGCAGCATTCAAAGACCAAACACATCGAAATCAAATATCACTTCATACGTGATTGCTTTGAGAAAAGGCTAATCGATGTTGTTAAGGTCCACACCGATGACCAACGTGCCGACTTATTTACCAAAGCATTTGACAAATCAAGATTTGACTTTTTATTATTGGTAAACGGCATTAAGGTCAAGCAAGAGTAAAACCAACATCGGAAAATCATTTTTGTAAATATCTTTGTGTGTTTTTAAATTTATCTTAGTTTGTTGATTTTAGGGGGAGTAAATAATCCAAAATCTGAAAATCCAAAAACATCGAAAAATTTCAAAAACACAAAAACAATAGAAAATCAAAAATGAGTTTCCTGGCGAGCAAAAGAGAAAATGATAGTACATCAGTGGTCTATCCAAACCTCTTTAAACCTTAAATGAAAAACGATAAGCAGCTCTATATAAGATGTATCGGTAGGCTCACAATCATTTTAAAGTGTGCAGGGTGATATAAATCTTAATCGACTGAAGATCAGGTGGGAACCATTCATTGGCATATGGTCTTAGTACCGAAATTTCGTTTGATAGATTGCCGAGGTTCTGAGATATTCGGTCTTTATGCTGCTTATCATCTGGGTATCATGGTTGTATCTTTTACCGAAAAATAACGGGGACGCAAGTCTAGATCTTCCATGATACTATACATACGTGTACATATTGCATACTGCATTCGTCCTCAATAAGTGATAAACAATCACATGTCCATAACAAATAAGTGATAAAATATCACATTTATCCGGGTGTCAAGTTCGTCTCTCTGTTGTACGGAAGTACTGACCTGTTCACGGACTTGCACCTGTGCCCTCATGCATACGAAAATCAAGTTCCTCATCAATAAGTGATTATATCACATAGGGCTTGTTTTCAAATCAAAATAAGTGAGTATCTCACAATTTATACGGTCAAACAGATGATAATCGGTATACTCACCGGTAAGATGAACTCTCGTGCATACCTTGATACGGGAATGTGTCGTGATGTGGATGAACACCGGTCGGTAAGTATAAACCATACCTTAACGTATCCTCTAAACATGATTACATCTGATAAGTTGAGCTTAAGTGGACAACAATACCGATAATTGTTATAGGATGCTTATCTTAATATTAACTAACTGAACAACAAGAGTGTTTTGGCATAACCGTACACTGATATGATTCTCTTACCCTCGAAACTCGCAAAAAGAATGTCTGTATATATTTATGTACTGCTTAGCTTTTATTATTTCTTTTAAACAGTTTCGTCGTTTGGTGCATATCAGCACGACATTAGCGGTGATGTCGTTTGATAACACTCAAAGGATTTTAAATTGTTGTCTTTTAATTTCAAAAATACCAAAAAGATTTTAGGCTTGTTTTAATATAAACTTTATAAAAGCCAAAAAGATTTTATTTCTGCTCTATTTTCGATCGTACGATGTTGGAGCTCAAGTCTTCGTTACCTGAAACCTGACTGAAAACCGAACTGACTAAATCTTCATAAACGGTCAAAAAAAAAATTTGCAGATTTTGAAAGTTAGAATTTAAATTGATAAATTTATTAGAACTTTCAAACTGTCGGACGGTGTTAGATTGTGACATGGTCATACGTGTGTCATTTGTTTATACTATATTCCAAGCAGTTGTTCTCATTACGCGTTTAGATTTCTTGCATGTGCAGATTCTAAAGGCTCGGAGAACATGGTCGATGACAAGCTTTGGAATGAAGACACCACGAGAAGGCGCTCAAAAGATGAAGATGATCGAGTTGCCGCTGGCCATCATCAACACCACAAGGATCTCACTTCATAAAGATAAAGTCTTTTCATGAGCATAACTCAAGGGGGAGCTTATGTTAAGGGGGAGTTTGTTAACACACTGCCTACATGATACGGGTAGTTTGTTGATACACTCTCTGCTTTCAAGACGTGAAGATTTTGAAGATCCTCCGACTTTGAAGACGTGAAAGGACATCAGAGTTTGAGAACTCGAAGACCAAAGACCGTCGAAGTTCGAGACGAGTCTACAACTATAGAAGATAAAGACAAAGCTACAGCCAAGGGGGAGTTTGTTGGTGCACTTGTGTCTGTACTTTGTCTGTATTCGGTCTGTATGTACGATGTTCTATTTAGTGTTGTAAGTTGACCAAGTCAACTATCCTCCTAGTTTGACTTGGACAACATTTGAAAGATGTTCTGATCGAAGGATAGCCTCGAAGGATACACCTGATCCTTCGAGGTGATCGAAAGATATGGTTCGACCATGGTTCGACCATTAGACCTCGAAGGATGATCCTTCGAGGTCCATGCTGATCTTTCGTGTGAACTATGATCGATAGATGATCCTTCGGACCATCTATCAGATCCTTCGATCCAGACCTGCTGAGCTGAGTATATATACCCATGCATGTGTTGAGTTTCGGTAGACAGACACAAGACAGAGAGAGAGAGTATTCCTTGAGAGCATTCTGTCCAAAACTCACACACACACCTTAGAGAGTTTATAGAACACTTCTGTAAACATTGAGCTTGTAACCGAACCCTCATTGCATTAATACAAGTTGTGTTAATCGGTGAACGTGTGTGTTTGTTTCTCTACTTGCTACTAACTCGGTTTGCTTGCTAGCTTGGATTCCGCACTCGCTAGTAGGTTTGTATAACAAGGTTTAGGTTCGTTATCCTCCGCGAAACAGGGACCTACATTTATTAACTTTTATTATTAGTTAGTGCAATTATAAAACTAAAAAATATTCAAATTAGTGGCAAAATTGTGGCAAGTTGCAACAATTTTCCCACAAAATTTAACTATATTGTTTATCATTTTTTGTTAACTGTTTTTTTTTTTTTTTTTTTTTTTTTGGAACTGCTTAATTTTTGTCAACGGGATTCAAACCCTCTTTCATATAAAAAGGCAAGGCCTTATTCAATGCCTTGATATAGGTAGACCAAAGGTTCTTTGGTTGTTAATTGTTAGTACGATAAAAATAAACATATTTAAAAACTAAAATATCAAAATACGTGTCAAAGTTGTCGCAGCTTGCCACATTTTACCCGTAGAACATTACTATTTTTTTTTATTTGATAACTCATATTATTTGTTCATGCAATATAATAAACAATTTTACAGACTAAAAAATCTAAAATCATGGCAAAGTTGTCGCAACTTGCAACAATTTTTCCACAAAACATTATTTGGATTTTAATAATCTTAACTTTCATTCATTGGTCTACGTGAATCTCAACTTGTACGAATTTGACCCCATCAGTCCTTTTTCTAACATGACACAAACATAGTTATTGGCTGATATGGCTACTTATGTGTACGCTTATATGGCACAAACCTAATTATTTGATTTTAATAATCCTAACGTTCACCACCACAATCAACAACCACCACCGTTAGCCACCACTTCCACCACCATCAGCCGCTACCACCAAACCACCATCAACGACCACTACCACCAGCCGCCATGGTGGTGGTGGTGGTGGCGGATGGTGGTCGTGGTTGTTGATGGTGGTGGATGGTGGTTGTTTATGGTGGTGAAAGTTAGGATTATTAAAATCCAATAAATAGGTTTGTGCCATATAAGCATACACATCAGCAAATAACTAGGTTTGTACCACGTTAGCGAAAAAAGTAACTGGGTATGGGCTAATTTCTTACAAGTTAGGATTGACAGGCGGAATTTTTTAAGTTGAGATTAATGTCATCCAATGAGTGAAAGTTAAAATTAATAAAATACAATAACCATTTTTTCTGTTTAATAACTGATTATATTTGCTAGTAAAAAATAAAACAAAATTAAAACTAAAAATCGAAAAGTGAGGCAAGGTTACCGCAACATGTGACAATTTTATCACTAAACTTTATTTCTTTATTTATTTATAAAATTTTGTTATACGTTACTACAATAAAATAAACAAATTAAAAACTAAAAAAATCCAAAGTTTTTGCAACTATCCACGGTTTTCCCACAAAACTTGACTTTTTCCATTAAATTATGTTATTTGTTAGTACAATTAAACAAATAATTTAAAATCTAAAAAAATCAAAAATTTTCCCAAACTTAATACGCTATTTTTATTTATTAAATTTTCTTTTTTTATTAGTAAAATGATATAACCATTTTAAAAACAAAAAAAAAAATCAAAAGTTGTAGAAAACTTGCCACAAGTTGCAACAAGTTTCCCATAAAACGTTATTTTTTAGCTATTAAATTTTATAAGTACACTAAAACAAACAATTTAAAAACTAAAAAGAAAATCAAAAGTCATGGCAAAGTTGTCGCAAATTGCGACAATTTACCCCACAAAACGTTTTTTATTTATTAAAATTTTCTTATTTTGTTAGTATAATGAAATAACATCTCATAAATCCAAAAGTTTCCTTAAACCTTTATTTTTTATTTATTAAGATTTTGCATGTAACTTTACATGTATATCTGTGTATACATGTATATACGCATGTGTATGTATATATATGTATGTGTGTATGCATGTTTTTATCTACGTATGTATATATCTAGAGTAAATTACAAGTTTTGTCCTTTATATTTGTACCAAAATGTAGGCGGTGTCCTTTGCCTTTAAATTTGACGAGTTTTGTCTTTAACGTTTCAAAATCTTGCATGTTATGTCCTTTAGCCGTAACTCAGTCAGATTTTTTTTTGTTGAATATGGTCATTTATCTTGCACATGAGGGTATTCTTGTCATTCTACCTCATCAGGTACTATTGTGTAAAATAAGTTATAGTAAGGGATTGTTGTGTAAAATATAAAAATATTTACATTTATAAAAAATCTGCAAACATCTTTCTCTCTCTCTCTCTCTGAAATTTCCTCTATCTCTCTCCCTCTTTCTCCCCTTATCTCCTCCTTCTCCGGCCTCAAAATGACGGTAGTGGTGGTGGTTTCATGGTAAAATCGGCGGCAACGATGACGGTGTGGTGGTGGTTTCAAGATGAATCGACGATGATAGTAACGGCGGTGGTTTCAAGATAAATTGGTGGTGGGTGCAAAGCTTCAAGATGACGGCTCTGGCGGGAAACGGTGGAAATGGATCGGTGAACCTCATACAAACAAACCCAGAAAACAACTCACACCCAGAAACCCTAACACAAAAAAAATCAAACCCGTTAGCACCCTACCACTATCCTCCATTTCCGGTGGTTTACCCTTTTTTCACCTTTAGTCCCTAACTTTTTAAAATTACAGCTATAGTTCATAACTTTTCAATTTTCGTTCCCGAATAGTCCCTGGGCTTAACATCAGTTAGTTTTCTCCAGTAAGAGGGTGTGAAATTACATAAATACCCTTTCCTCATCTTCAATACCCAACACAACCCCAATCTTACCCCACCATCAACCACCCATCCTCATCTTCACTGAATAGATATATCTAGAGAGAGAAAATACAAAAACGTAGAGAGAGAAAGGAGAATGCAGATAAAGGGAGAAAAGAGTGATTGAGAAAGAAAGAAACAGAGCCGGCGACGATGGAAAGAACAACTCCGGTGTTTGTTGCAGGTTTGATGATGTTGTTTCATCAACGATTTGATGACGGCAACGCGATCTGCAGATATGTTTTGGCCTTGTAATAACGCGATTTGCAGATCTGTTTTTGAAACCCAAGTCTTGAATACTAGTAGGTCCTAAAGTTATGAAATTTTTGTAATTAACAACAGCCACATTAAAGTGCTTAATAAGATTCTTGTGTAATGTAGCAGATATAGGTTTAGGGTTACTGTTTATTGGATTTGGATTCATAGAAAGGAACTCAAAAAAAAAAAAAAAAATTTGGTTAATTTAAGATGAGTTTAAAGTTTAAACAGGTGTCAATCATCTATAAATCATACATGCACCTCCTTCTATATGAAAGTGAGAACCTGAGCTTTTTTTTGTGTTGATGCACTTCAAATTCGTGCCTTGAAGCTGGAACATGTACTTCTGGATTTTTGATTAGGAAAGCGAGGGAATTGTTCCTTTTAATATCAATTCAAGATAAAGCTAGAACATGTCATCAAACCTCTAAATCATTTCCGAGAGAGAGATGAAGAGAGAGAAAGAGAGATTTGGGTTTGTTCTCCGGCGACTGTGAGTTTCCGGCGACAGTTACGGAGAAGAGGGGTTGGGGTGGGGTGGGCCCCACTTGAATTTATAAATAATAAATTGATTTTGGTAATGTTTTAATTTATTATGTTTTATATCAAGGGCATTTAGGCCATTTCACACCCATCCATCCGCTTTATGGACTATACGAGAACGAATGTGCAAAAGTTGGGGACTATAGCTGTAATTTTAGAAAGTTAGGGACTAAAGGTGAAAACAGAACAAATCACAGGAACTATGCAAGCATTTTTCTCATATTATAATTTGCAAGAAAAAGGATAATTACAATTAACGTAAAATCAATTTATTCAAAAATTTGAAATAATAACTACTTCACATACTTATCAAAATTTGAAATAATCATCACTTTTAAATTTGAAGTTTATCTAATATGCTACAAACGTGAATAGTACATAGATTATCATAGCTACTAAACTATTACCATAACTTTTTTTATATAACATATGTACATGTATTATTATGATATTAATAATAAATAATGAAATATAAATATAATGTTATATTTATGAATAGAAATTAAAATGCCCAAAATTATATAAGGCCCTAAATATATTTTTCGCGCTGATTGTATTTTGGCGCTATACCCTCTCCTTCTCTTTCGCTGCTTCTATACTGGTGGACGGAGTGGTGGTTTTAGGCGGTTTCCCTCTTTGTTTCAGAGCGACGATTTGGAGCAACAATTCAAAGTTCGATCCAAACCGGTAAATTGTCATTTATTCCCTTTGCCAAGATATAAATCTCCATACTTTAATCAATCATATCTAAGATTCGAGTTCACTAGCTAGGGCTGAGGACTGTGCGACTGCTACTAGTGATTTTCGGCCATCAGTAGACTCCGAGTTGGTGGTTTTTGGCGGTGCTTCTTTACAACAGGTATGAATTGAACCCATCTTATTAAATCAATTGTCATTCCCGTTTGAGAATTATATTGGCTTAATTTTAATGCGACATCTATCTGTTGATTTTGTTGTTGTTATGAATTACGAAACACATAAAGGACTTTATTTTTGCTATCTGTATATGTTATTATTGATGATAATCTAACTGCTACTTGATTAGAATCATCCATCTCTGGAAACATGTTGTGCACTTTATTCTTTTTTTCTCTTCACTGTCTTGTTTTGCCATTTTGATAAGAGTTGTATTCTAAGGCTATAGGGTGTGGTTGGAGCCACATGGGGCTTTATCAAGTCCACGTAGGATCCACGTAGATCCATGTCAGCCATGGAGCCCCCCTTTAATTTGTAGGGTGTGGATAAAGCCCCCTATTAAACAAAATTAAAAAAAAAAAAATTTGATTGGTTTACAAGTTGTGGACCCCACCTGATAAAGCCCTTCGAGCTCGTTACCATGGTGGCAATGGTTCAATAGCGCCCCGGCATAGCGCCGGGGGTGTGGAACGATGGTGGGGGTGGGGTGCTATAGGTGGCCAGCTGGGTTGGGTGACGCCCCCACACCCTCCAGCCTAATGCACCCTTGTGTTGATTATCATTCTTTAAATTAAAGTGTAGTGCATTTGCTCAAGTCTTGGTTTTCCTTTGTAGACACAATAGCTATCAAGTGATCACTTGATCTAACTTCTTTTTGAGATCCTTCTTCATCATCTCTCACAAAAGCCAACACACGAACAAGCTACTAGCTTGTACACATTATATAAAGTCTTGTATATGTTGTCTTTAGTCTTCCAATGTCACATTGCTATCAATTCTTTGTGCTTTGGAGTTTTTTTTTATCAGGAACCTTTACAGCAATTAATCACGGATACGACTTCCACATCCCCTATGCCACCATTTTTCCAAGATCCTCAGATGCAAGTGTACTCTCACCATCACTTTCTTTGCTAAAATATATCTTCTTGTATGATTTTAGAGAGCTTGCATTAGCCGATACACCAGATGTATTGACTCTGGTCTACACACACATTCTTGATCATCAACCCTGTCATGTTGAGAAACTACATACTGAACCTTGGAATTTTTGCTGGTACTACCATCAACAAGATCGGTCTCAATCTCATCATTGCTATCTTTTTGTCACCTGATATTCTTGATGATAGGGACGATACAACGTTACAAAATTTGCCACGTGATATCCTTGATGATGGCGACAATGGTAATCGATATAAATTACTAATTTTTTTATCAGTATCATTTTATTAATCATCATTTTTAACTTCTTAGATGACGATGCTGGTGACGATGGTGACTATGACAATGGTGATGATGGCTACAATGGTGATGGTGGCAACGACGACGGTGACGACTTTGAGGGTGGTGGTGACGACTTTGAGGGTGGTGGTGACGACTTTGAGGGTGGTGGTGACGACTTAGAGGGTGGTGGTGAAGGTGATGGGAGACAATTCATACAAAGCAACGGGAAAAAGTATGTTTTTAGTTTTAAGATTTTAATGTATATTGTTTATTGATGTTATAACTAGTATTGGTAGTAGGGTTGTGCAACGGTTCTGAACCGGACCCAACCGAACCAGGAATCGTTACATGCTAAATATAAGAACCAGATCGTTTAAAAACCGGTTCGGTTCGGAACCGGGTTAAACGGTTATGGTGTAAACGGCTCTTGTCAAAAAACTAATCTCAAAATTAACAATTAAATAAAAAACAATCAAACCATTCAAAACATATAACTGAATGCCTTATGTTTGGTGTGTGTCGTTTTCTCTAAAATCCATGAATTCTATGTAAAGATCAAGTCAAAAGAGGACACAAGGTTTTAAAACGATGCTGCAGAATTTAAAACTGACTTTAAGAGGCCATATCTCGCTCATTTCAAAACCTTTTTGAGGGGGTTTTAGCCTAAAATGTAGTACCTTGAGCGGGTTATTCACCCAGAAAGTTTCGTAATTTTTTAATACCATTTGAGCCCCGAAAAACCGTTTCCAAAACTGAATGTCAAAGCTGCCAGCTTTGGATTTGCGTCAAAACAGCCAGCTCTTGACAGATTGTGCATTCATTTTAAGGTCTACAAGGAAGCCTCATACTGTATACTATATTTACCTATATTCATGCGGGTAAACTATGATCTGTTTTGTATGTTTTATCATATATACTATACTCATTCTCAAATATCTTTTCAATATTGTAGGTTTGTAGACCCAAAGGTACATATACGTGTAAAGGAAATACTTGAACAATGTCTTAATGGAGATTGGGTCACGTTTAAAAAGATCCCCCAAAACATAAAGACACGCATGTTTGACCGCTTCCGGGTAATTTATCAATTATTTATTTGTATATGTTATGATTATATGTATTATTTATTGCAATTTTATTTTTATTTTTGTAGACTACGTATAGATGGGATCCAAAAGCACACCAGAGCATACGTAATTCATTTATTTACGTGCTCAAGGATTGATTAAGAGGCATAATGAGCGATATGAGGAAAAGTTCTAAAAAGACAGCCTTAAACGCGAGGGAACATATTCCCGATGAAGGATACAATTTTGAGATACAATGCAAATATCCGCCCGATAGAGTGCCTCGTAGGAAATGGGAATGTATGTGTATGGTAAGGGTTTTAATAATTTAAATTCTTTTGTCTTCATTATTTTTATGTATTATATATATATATTACCACTATAGTCTTGGAACACTGAAGATGGAAAAAGAAGTACAAAGCAGGGAGAGAAAACCGCAAGAATGACTTATGTCGTCATACAGACGGGTCAATGGGGTATGACGAACACCGCCGCAACTTGGTAAGCTATGCATAATTATTACTTTTAGAGACCAATATGAACACTTAAAACTTATAAATTACTACTTTTTTATGTAGGAAAAAAATAAAGGGTAAAAAGGTTGGATTCGCGGAAGTATTACTTCATACCCATACCACCAAAGAGTGTAAAAAGAGATTACATGATGGGGAGATCAATGCAAATGACTATGATAAGTTAGAGTTTGTTACTGATCGTTCAAAACGTTCATATGTAAGTTATCTTTTATCATTTCTTATAACTATTGTATCAACTTTTATTACAATATCAAGCAATTTGTTTTGATAAACTGTAGGTCTCCTACATGAAAAAACTTGAAAGGGTGTATGGGAACACAGATTGCGATGATATGGAAGTGTGGGAGAGTTTGCATCCCGAGTGTCAGGGCTGCCAGTTGTTCGGGGTGGGATATTCTAATCCACATTTTGTGCTGACTGGAACAACATCTTCCATAGCTAGTATTCCAGATACCCGACAATCACATGAGGTATTGTTACTATTATGATTGTTTAGACAATGTTTCCGGGCTAGTCGTACCGGTTTAGGGAACCATTGTTTTTTAGACATCGCAAAGAATGTATCTGCATGCATGTGTGTGTTCTAAATAATATATGTAATTGTGTGTAAGAATGAATGTTGTATGTGTGTTTTGAATAAATGTATACTAGATATAATACTGTTTAAAATATACGAAGTGGGGATGGTTGTAAACAGAAATTTATGGATCATATAGGTTTTTAAGCTTTAATCGATTTGAGTAACAATGTTAGGTAGGGAGATCAAGTTTTCATTGATGAGGGTGTTTTTCACATTTAGGCTATTCCATGGAATGTTTTATCTTTTACAGTTTTTTATATTCAGGTTGTTCCTTAGATTCCTTAGTACATAATTGTGACAAAATATTGAATATGGGCTATTTGTAGGTCATATGATGGTAGATTATATTAAGCAATCTTCTGTTTTTATAAGCCCTTCTTGAGTTGTGGTAAATGGTTAACCTGTTGCTTATGTATATTCATCATTTATTTTCTATTTTATGATAAAAATGGGTAGGTGATCACAAAGATTTGTTGTTGATATTTAATTGTATATATTATGTATGTGTATATATAAATGCATTTTCTTGTTATATATATGTGTGTGTATATACATGTATGAATGTATCTGACTATATCGTGTGTGTGTGTTATCTGATATATACTTGTATGTTTGTGTGGGTCATTTTTGGGATTGACCCGTTACTTGTTAATATGTATTAATTATATTCGTTTTGGCAAACTTTAGCTCTAAAAAATTCAAGCAGAACTAGAAAAGGAACGAGAGGCTCGACAAAACATAGAAGTCCGTTTTGAACAATTTGAATAAGAGCGGCAACAAGAAAGGGTTGAACGTGAACCAGAACGGGAACAAGAACGTGTTGAACGTGAACGAGAGCGGACCGAACATGCTCGATGGCAAAAAAACATGGAAGCAAAGTTTAATAAATTCGGAAAAAAGATTTTTTTTTTTTTTTTTGTATGTTAAAGATCGTGTTAGTTTTGTTACAAAAACATGTGTTTTGTTTTTTTATTCTAAGATTATAAACATGTTTTTCTGTGGAATCTTTTAGGATTTTCTGCAATATATTTAAAAGATTTCGTTTTTTAATTTTTTATTTTAAAATAAATAATAATTTGATTTATAAAATAATGGGAATTTTGTTAGAAAGTTTAAAGGAACTTATTTTATTATTTATAACCGTGGGAAATTTATCACAGAGTAAATTTAAAATCCGTGGGAAATTTGTCACATGGTAGATTTAAAACCGTGGGAATTTTGTCACAAACTTCAAAAAATGATTGTTAGAAGCGTGGAACATTTATTTCAAAACCGTGGGAATTTTGTCGCCAAATTAAAATATTTAAAATATATTAAAAATATATGTTTTGTGACAAATTTGTCATTAAATAGAAAGAAAAAGTTTATAACAAACTTTGTGGGAATGTTGACGCAAATCTTGCGACGAGTTTAGTTTGTGGGAATTTTGCCAGAAATTTTGTGGGAAAATTGTCGCTCATGCCATTTCCGACGAAGTTTTTTCACACCAAAAAATTCGTGGGAAATTTGTTGCTACTACTTGTTTCCCACAAATTTGCCACAAAATACGCCGTGAGAAAAGACTTGATTTTCTAGTAGCTATACACCGTCAGTTACGATGTGTATCCTGGTTTTACTAGCAAAGATGATGTGGAACACATACCTGTAAAATCTGTAAGACCTTATCCTCCTTTGTTTGAAAGTTCAGAATGTTGGGTTCCTGGTGATGTGGCGGAAGTGTTTCACAATCTTTCATGGAAGATGGCAATCGTTTTGAAGGATATCGGTTTGGACCAGTTTATAGTCAGATTAGTTGGATCATTACAAGAGTTTGAAGTAACTAAATCAGAACTCCGTGTGAGACTGGACAATCGTATCAAAATGGTCAATGGATTGTGACTGGCAAGGTTCCTAGTGATCATAAAGAGGCAAACAACCCGGAGCTTTTGAAATATGGTACTCAAGACAACCATCGGTTAATGGAGTCGTGTATTGTTTCCTCTAAAACCCGAAAACGAGCTTCAGCCTGCTGTGATTCTCAAGATGAAATGAAGAAAAAACGTGCACGGAAGTTAACAATGTGTGGAAAAGAGGGCAGGCGTGCCTTGGTGCAGGGAACATCACCTGAAAAGGTGGATGATGTTGAATCCTCAAGTGGTAGTTGTAGCATTAATAGCTATAAACCGTATCATGGATCTGGCTTTTGTGTTGAAGATATTGAAGATCATGAAAGTGATGCAGAGTCTGTTTGTCAGTGTGGATATCACGAAGAAAGTCAAAGTCAAGAAACTGATGTATCAGTCACCAACGAGGGGGTGGCGGATGAGATTCATAGACTCGAGTTGCATGCCTACCGTTATACCATGACGAAATTATATGCATTGGGACCCTTAAACTGGGAGAAGGAAACAATGGTAACAAACCTTCGTATATCACTCCATATATCAAATGATGAACATTTGATTATGTTAAAAAACTTACTTTCTGCTTCTAATAAACAGTCTTATTAGATGATAGCTAAACCTCAAGTTTGAAATCTTTCATAATTCATAAACCTGTAAAAAGCAGTTGTACATTCACTCCTATAGTTTTGTTGATTTGGGGTGATTATAGTAATGTTCGGTACGAAACTATGATCTTAATGGTAAAGTTCGGCTTTCTAAGCGATTTTTATGAAAATAAATTTAAATAGGTTATAAAATGATATTTTTATGACAAATATGGATATTTAAACCTATATTAAGTAACCATAGCGTTTGGCTAGTTGTACGCGGTTTTCGACGCATAAGAACGTTGTCAAAACGTTAAAATACGCATATTTCGACCTACATGAAATAATTGCATGATAAAATGTGCTATTTAAGTACTTATAGATGATATTTTACACACTAAGTGTTAAAATGATAGTAGGATGTAAGACTATGCATGCGTACAAATACGATCAAACATAATTTTGTTACAAAAACGTGTTATAAATTAATAAATATAAAGCATGAAATTATACATAGGTTAATTTTGTAAAGTTATTGCATGTATATAAATATTCTAGGAAAATAAAAATATAAGTTGACTTACGCGTAGTACTTGGTAAAGTATTATATGAATAATTGCTCGTGTGATAAATATATACACACACACGGATGTGATAACAGGTTTAATTCAACAAAGGTCATCAATAAAATAAAATCGTTCGAGTTCGCATAATCTTAAAGAAATATGTGTATATATACACAGATACCAACATAACTAAAAATAAAGACATTTACGATTTGTAGATTATTTGGTAAATAAAACGTTCTTACTTGAATTAGGATGTGTCGATCACTATAATTGTGGGAATTATTGCTCAATTTTTTAAACGCTCCCAAAGGTGAGTTTCACTACCCCTATTTTACCGCTTTTTTTACTGTTTTGGGGGAAAAACATGCTACAATGATTTAACAGGTTTTAAATTGTGGGTTGTACGAATTTGCATGATCTAATGAAAGTAGTGTAGGTCCGGCTAGGGGAGGATTTAGTCGCCTAATCCTTGTGTACAAACCAACCCGGTTGTGCGGAATCCAACCGAGATAGCAAACCGAGATCGAACACGTAAATGATAGACACGAGACTCAACGATTAACACCAATGTATTAATACTTGAAAATAGTTACAAAGCAAGGTTTACAAATACACTCTGTAAACTCTCCCTAGTTCTCTCGTGTGTGTGTTCTCACACTTGTGTCCTCTCTGACTTGTTTCTGTCTTGAGTCTTGTTTATATAGGATCAGGTACGTCGAAACAGAAGCAGGTCTTCGACGAAATGCATGAGCAGACGACGAAATAGAAGGGCAGTCGACGAAACAAGATCAAGGTCGACGAAACAGACTTGTTTCGTCGACAACATCTGTGTTTCGCTGACTTTGGGCTTTGGCCCAAAACAGTTGAGGCCTATGCTGTGTTTCGTCTACTTGGTTTCAGCCCAAGTCTTGTAATCCGGCCTAGTGCTCGATGACTTGTGATTCGGCCCAATGCCCAAGTCACTTAAACAAGTGTTGTTGTGCACGACGGAGGAATGTCGTGACTTAAACCGAATCAAGTCGAGACTCGCCGAATCGATTCGCGTCGAACCGAGTTACGTCCACAAAATATGTATCAACAAACTCCCCATTGGACGCTACCCGTGAGATTCGACTTTCATGTCTTCTATGCCGGAGGATCTTCAAAGTCTTCACGTCTTGTAAGCAGAAAGTGTATCAACAAACTCCCCATTTTATTTAGGAAGTGTGTTAACAAACTCCCCCTTAACATAAGCTCTCCCTTGAGTTATGCTCATGAATCTTTTGATCTTCAATACTTGAGATCCTTGTGGTGTTGATGAAGGGTCAGCGGCAACTCAATCATCTTTATCCTTTGAGTGCCTTCACGTCGTGTCTTCATTCCGAAGCTTGTCATCGAACATGTTCTCTTCGCCTTTAGCATCTGCACATGCAAGAAATCTAAACGCGCAATGAGAACAACTGCTTGGAATATAGTTAACATAAACAAATGACGCACATGTGACCATTATTCAATCAACTACTGTCCGACAGTTTGAAAGTTTAACAAATTTATCAATTTTAGTTTTTAACTTTCAAAACTTGCAAATTTTGACCATTTATGAAGATTTAGTCGATTTGGTTTTCAATCAGCTTTCAGGTAACGAAGACTCGAGATCCAACATCGTACAATCGAAAATAAGATGGAAATAAAATCTTTTTGGCTTTTATAAAGTTTATATTAAAACACACCTAAAATCTTTTTGGAATTTTTGAATATTTCAAATGTAAAGACAGAAAGCACTAAATAAATATATACAAAGATGCAGAAACTGAAA
This sequence comes from Helianthus annuus, assembly GCF_002127325.2. NCBI lineage: Eukaryota > Viridiplantae > Streptophyta > Magnoliopsida > Asterales > Asteraceae > Helianthus > Helianthus annuus. The sequence continues at coordinate 10,177,010 of NC_035435.2, forward strand.
GCATTAAATAAATATTTACAGACATTTTTTTTATTTGATAACTCATATTATTTGTTCATGCAATATAATAAACAATTTTACAGACTAAAAAATCTAAAATCATGGCAAAGTTGTCGCAACTTGCAACAATTTTTCCACAAAACATTATTTGGATTTTAATAATCTTAACTTTCATTCATTGGTCTACGTGAATCTCAACTTGTACGAATTTGACCCCATCAGTCCTTTTTCTAACATGACACAAACATAGTTATTGGCTGATATGGCTACTTATGTGTACGCTTATATGGCACAAACCTAATTATTTGATTTTAATAATCCTAACGTTCACCACCACAATCAACAACCACCACCGTTAGCCACCACTTCCACCACCATCAGCCGCTACCACCAAACCACCATCAACGACCACTACCACCAGCCGCCATGGTGGTGGTGGTGGTGGCGGATGGTGGTCGTGGTTGTTGATGGTGGTGGATGGTGGTTGTTTATGGTGGTGAAAGTTAGGATTATTAAAATCCAATAAATAGGTTTGTGCCATATAAGCATACACATCAGCAAATAACTAGGTTTGTACCACGTTAGCGAAAAAAGTAACTGGGTATGGGCTAATTTCTTACAAGTTAGGATTGACAGGCGGAATTTTTTAAGTTGAGATTAATGTCATCCAATGAGTGAAAGTTAAAATTAATAAAATACAATAACCATTTTTTCTGTTTAATAACTGATTATATTTGCTAGTAAAAAATAAAACAAAATTAAAACTAAAAATCGAAAAGTGAGGCAAGGTTACCGCAACATGTGACAATTTTATCACTAAACTTTATTTCTTTATTTATTTATAAAATTTTGTTATACGTTACTACAATAAAATAAACAAATTAAAAACTAAAAAAATCCAAAGTTTTTGCAACTATCCACGGTTTTCCCACAAAACTTGACTTTTTCCATTAAATTATGTTATTTGTTAGTACAATTAAACAAATAATTTAAAATCTAAAAAAATCAAAAATTTTCCCAAACTTAATACGCTATTTTTATTTATTAAATTTTCTTTTTTTATTAGTAAAATGATATAACCATTTTAAAAAAAAAAAAAAAATCAAAAGTTGTAGAAAACTTGCCACAAGTTGCAACAAGTTTCCCATAAAACGTTATTTTTTAGCTATTAAATTTTATAAGTACACTAAAACAAACAATTTAAAAACTAAAAAGAAAATCAAAAGTCATGGCAAAGTTGTCGCAAATTGCGACAATTTACCCCACAAAACGTTTTTTATTTATTAAAATTTTCTTATTTTGTTAGTATAATGAAATAACATCTCATAAATCCAAAAGTTTCCTTAAACCTTTATTTTTTATTTATTAAGATTTTGCATGTAACTTTACATGTATATCTGTGTATACATGTATATACGCATGTGTATGTATATATATGTATGTGTGTATGCATGTTTTTATCTACGTATGTATATATCTAGAGTAAATTACAAGTTTTGTCCTTTATATTTGTACCAAAATGTAGGCGGTGTCCTTTGCCTTTAAATTTGACGAGTTTTGTCTTTAACGTTTCAAAATCTTGCATGTTATGTCCTTTAGCCGTAACTCAGTCAGATTTTTTTTTGTTGAATATGGTCATTTATCTTGCACATGAGGGTATTCTTGTCATTCTACCTCATCAGGTACTATTGTGTAAAATAAGTTATAGTAAGGGATTGTTGTGTAAAATATAAAAATATTTACATTTATAAAAAATCTGCAAACATCTTTCTCTCTCTCTCTCTCTGAAATTTCCTCTATCTCTCTCCCTCTTTCTCCCCTTATCTCCTCCTTCTCCGGCCTCAAAATGACGGTAGTGGTGGTGGTTTCATGGTAAAATCGGTGGCAACGATGACGGTGTGGTGGTGGTTTCAAGATGAATCGACGATGATAGTAACGGCGGTGGTTTCAAGATAAATTGGTGGTGGGTGCAAAGCTTCAAGATGACGGCTGTGGCGGGAAACGGTGGAAATGGATCGGTGAACCTCATACAAACAAACCCAGAAAACAACTCACACCCAGAAACCCTAACACAAAAAAGATCAAACCCGTTAGCACCCTACCACTATCCTCCATTTCCGGTGGTTTACCCTTTTTTCACCTTTAGTCCCTAACTTTTTAAAATTACAGCTATAGTTCATAACTTTTCAATTTTCGTTCCCGAATAGTCCCTGGGCTTAACATCAGTTAGTTTTCTCCAGTAAGAGGGTGTGAAATTACATAAATACCCTTTCCTCATCTTCAATACCCAACACAACCCCAATCTTACCCCACCATCAACCACCCATCCTCATCTTCACTGAATAGATATATCTAGAGAGAGAAAATACAAAAACGTAGAGAGAGAAAGGAGAATGCAGATAAAGGGAGAAAAGAGTGATTGAGAAAGAAAGAAACAGAGCCGGCGACGATGGAAAGAACAACTCCGGTGTTTGTTGCAGGTTTGATGATGTTGTTTCATCAACGATTTGATGACGGCAACGCGATCTGCAGATATGTTTTGGCCTTGTAATAACGCGATTTGCAGATCTGTTTTTGAAACCCAAGTCTTGAATACTAGTAGGTCCTAAAGTTATGAAATTTTTGTAATTAACAACAGCCACATTAAAGTGCTTAATAAGATTCTTGTGTAATGTAGCAGATATAGGTTTAGGGTTACTGTTTATTGGATTTGGATTCATAGAAAGGAACTCAAAAAAAAAAAAAAAAATTTGGTTAATTTAAGATGAGTTTAAAGTTTAAACAGGTGTCAATCATCTATAAATCATACATGCACCTCCTTCTATATGAAAGTGAGAACCTGAGCTTTTTTTTGTGTTGATGCACTTCAAATTCGTGCCTTGAAGCTGGAACATGTACTTCTGGATTTTTGATTAGGAAAGCGAGGGAATTGTTCCTTTTAATATCAATTCAAGATAAAGCTAGAACATGTCATCAAACCTCTAAATCATTTCCGAGAGAGAGATGAAGAGAGAGAAAGAGAGATTTGGGTTTGTTCTCCGGCGACTGTGAGTTTCCGGCGACAGTTACGGAGAAGAGGGGTTGGGGTGGGGTGGGCCCCACTTGAATTTATAAATAATAAATTGATTTTGGTAATGTTTTAATTTATTATGTTTTATATCAAGGGCATTTAGGCCATTTCACACCCATCCATCCGCTTTATGGACTATACGAGAACGAATGTGCAAAAGTTGGGGACTATAGCTGTAATTTTAGAAAGTTAGGGACTAAAGGTGAAAACAGAACAAATCACAGGAACTATGCAAGCATTTTTCTCATATTATAATTTGCAAGAAAAAGGATAATTACAATTAACGTAAAATCAATTTATTCAAAAATTTGAAATAATAACTACTTCACATACTTATCAAAATTTGAAATAATCATCACTTTTAAATTTGAAGTTTATCTAATATGCTACAAACGTGAATAGTACATAGATTATCATAGCTACTAAACTATTACCATAACTTTTTTTATATAACATATGTACATGTATTATTATGATATTAATAATAAATAATGAAATATAAATATAATGTTATATTTATGAATAGAAATTAAAATGCCCAAAATTATATAAGGCCCTAAATATATTTTTCGCGCTGATTGTATTTTGGCGCTATACCCTCTCCTTCTCTTTCGCTGCTTCTATACTGGTGGACGGAGTGGTGGTTTTAGGCGGTTTCCCTCTTTGTTTCAGAGCGACGATTTGGAGCAACAATTCAAAGTTCGATCCAAACCGGTAAATTGTCATTTATTCCCTTTGCCAAGATATAAATCTCCATACTTTAATCAATCATATCTAAGATTCGAGTTCACTAGCTAGGGCTGAGGACTGTGCGACTGCTACTAGTGATTTTCGGCCATCAGTAGACTCCGAGTTGGTGGTTTTTGGCGGTGCTTCTTTACAACAGGTATGAATTGAACCCATCTTATTAAATCAATTGTCATTCCCGTTTGAGAATTATATTGGCTTAATTTTAATGCGACATCTATCTGTTGATTTTGTTGTTGTTATGAATTACGAAACACATAAAGGACTTTATTTTTGCTATCTGTATATGTTATTATTGATGATAATCTAACTGCTACTTGATTAGAATCATCCATCTCTGGAAACATGTTGTGCACTTTATTCTTTTTTTCTCTTCACTGTCTTGTTTTGCCATTTTGATAAGAGTTGTATTCTAAGGCTATAGGGTGTGGTTGGAGCCACATGGGGCTTTATCAAGTCCACGTAGGATCCACGTAGATCCATGTCAGCCATGGAGCCCCCCTTTAATTTGTAGGGTGTGGATAAAGCCCCCTATTAAACAAAATTAAAAAAAAAAAATTTGATTGGTTTACAAGTTGTGGACCCCACCTGATAAAGCCCTTCGAGCTCGTTACCATGGTGGCAATGGTTCAATAGCGCCCCGGCATAGCGCCGGGGGTGTGGAACGATGGTGGGGGTGGGGTGCTATAGGTGGCCAGCTGGGTTGGGTGACGCCCCCACACCCTCCAGCCTAATGCACCCTTGTGTTGATTATCATTCTTTAAATTAAAGTGTAGTGCATTTGCTCAAGTCTTGGTTTTCCTTTGTAGACACAATAGCTATCAAGTGATCACTTGATCTAACTTCTTTTTGAGATCCTTCTTCATCATCTCTCACAAAAGCCAACACACGAACAAGCTACTAGCTTGTACACATTATATAAAGTCTTGTATATGTTGTCTTTAGTCTTCCAATGTCACATTGCTATCAATTCTTTGTGCTTTGGAGTTTTTTTTTATCAGGAACCTTTACAGCAATTAATCACGGATACGACTTCCACATCCCCTATGCCACCATTTTTCCAAGATCCTCAGATGCAAGTGTACTCTCACCATCACTTTCTTTGCTAAAATATATCTTCTTGTATGATTTTAGAGAGCTTGCATTAGCCGATACACCAGATGTATTGACTCTGGTCTACACACACATTCTTGATCATCAACCCTGTCATGTTGAGAAACTACATACTGAACCTTGGAATTTTTGCTGGTACTACCATCAACAAGATCGGTCTCAATCTCATCATTGCTATCTTTTTGTCACCTGATATTCTTGATGATAGGGACGATACAACGTTACAAAATTTGCCACGTGATATCCTTGATGATGGCGACAATGGTAATCGATATAAATTACTAATTTTTTTATCAGTATCATTTTATTAATCATCATTTTTAACTTCTTAGATGACGATGCTGGTGACGATGGTGACTATGACAATGGTGATGATGGCTACAATGGTGATGGTGGCAACGACGACGGTGACGACTTTGAGGGTGGTGGTGACGACTTTGAGGGTGGTGGTGACGACTTTGAGGGTGGTGGTGACGACTTAGAGGGTGGTGGTGAAGGTGATGGGAGACAATTCATACAAAGCAACGGGAAAAAGTATGTTTTTAGTTTTAAGATTTTAATGTATATTGTTTATTGATGTTATAACTAGTATTGGTAGTAGGGTTGTGCAACGGTTCTGAACCGGACCCAACCGAACCAGGAATCGTTACATGCTAAATATAAGAACCAGATCGTTTAAAAACCGGTTCGGTTCGGAACCGGGTTAAACGGTTATGGTGTAAACGGCTCTTGTCAAAAAACTAATCTCAAAATTAACAATTAAATAAAAAACAATCAAACCATTCAAAACATATAACTGAATGCCTTATGTTTGGTGTGTGTCGTTTTCTCTAAAATCCATGAATTCTATGTAAAGATCAAGTCAAAAGAGGACACAAGGTTTTAAAACGATGCTGCAGAATTTAAAACTGACTTTAAGAGGCCATATCTCGCTCATTTCAAAACCTTTTTGAGGGGGTTTTAGCCTAAAATGTAGTACCTTGAGCGGGTTATTCACCCAGAAAGTTTCGTAATTTTTTAATACCATTTGAGCCCCGAAAAACCGTTTCCAAAACTGAATGTCAAAGCTGCCAGCTTTGGATTTGCGTCAAAACAGCCAGCTCTTGACAGATTGTGCATTCATTTTAAGGTCTACAAGGAAGCCTCATACTGTATACTATATTTACCTATATTCATGCGGGTAAACTATGATCTGTTTTGTATGTTTTATCATATATACTATACTCATTCTCAAATATCTTTTCAATATTGTAGGTTTGTAGACCCAAAGGTACATATACGTGTAAAGGAAATACTTGAACAATGTCTTAATGGAGATTGGGTCACGTTTAAAAAGATCCCCCAAAACATAAAGACACGCATGTTTGACCGCTTCCGGGTAATTTATCAATTATTTATTTGTATATGTTATGATTATATGTATTATTTATTGCAATTTTATTTTTATTTTTGTAGACTACGTATAGATGGGATCCAAAAGCACACCAGAGCATACGTAATTCATTTATTTACGTGCTCAAGGATTGATTAAGAGGCATAATGAGCGATATGAGGAAAAGTTCTAAAAAGACAGCCTTAAACGCGAGGGAACATATTCCCGATGAAGGATACAATTTTGAGATACAATGCAAATATCCGCCCGATAGAGTGCCTCGTAGGAAATGGGAATGTATGTGTATGGTAAGGGTTTTAATAATTTAAATTCTTTTGTCTTCATTATTTTTATGTATTATATATATATATTACCACTATAGTCTTGGAACACTGAAGATGGAAAAAGAAGTACAAAGCAGGGAGAGAAAACCGCAAGAATGACTTATGTCGTCATACAGACGGGTCAATGGGGTATGACGAACACCGCCGCAACTTGGTAAGCTATGCATAATTATTACTTTTAGAGACCAATATGAACACTTAAAACTTATAAATTACTACTTTTTTATGTAGGAAAAAAATAAAGGGTAAAAAGGTTGGATTCGCGGAAGTATTACTTCATACCCATACCACCAAAGAGTGTAAAAAGAGATTACATGATGGGGAGATCAATGCAAATGACTATGATAAGTTAGAGTTTGTTACTGATCGTTCAAAACGTTCATATGTAAGTTATCTTTTATCATTTCTTATAACTATTGTATCAACTTTTATTACAATATCAAGCAATTTGTTTTGATAAACTGTAGGTCTCCTACATGAAAAAACTTGAAAGGGTGTATGGGAACACAGATTGCGATGATATGGAAGTGTGGGAGAGTTTGCATCCCGAGTGTCAGGGCTGCCAGTTGTTCGGGGTGGGATATTCTAATCCACATTTTGTGCTGACTGGAACAACATCTTCCATAGCTAGTATTCCAGATACCCGACAATCACATGAGGTATTGTTACTATTATGATTGTTTAGACAATGTTTCCGGGCTAGTCGTACCGGTTTAGGGAACCATTGTTTTTTAGACATCGCAAAGAATGTATCTGCATGCATGTGTGTGTTCTAAATAATATATGTAATTGTGTGTAAGAATGAATGTTGTATGTGTGTTTTGAATAAATGTATACTAGATATAATACTGTTTAAAATATACGAAGTGGGGATGGTTGTAAACAGAAATTTATGGATCATATAGGTTTTTAAGCTTTAATCGATTTGAGTAACAATGTTAGGTAGGGAGATCAAGTTTTCATTGATGAGGGTGTTTTTCACATTTAGGCTATTCCATGGAATGTTTTATCTTTTACAGTTTTTTATATTCAGGTTGTTCCTTAGATTCCTTAGTACATAATTGTGACAAAATATTGAATATGGGCTATTTGTAGGTCATATGATGGTAGATTATATTAAGCAATCTTCTGTTTTTATAAGCCCTTCTTGAGTTGTGGTAAATGGTTAACCTGTTGCTTATGTATATTCATCATTTATTTTCTATTTTATGATAAAAATGGGTAGGTGATCACAAAGATTTGTTGTTGATATTTAATTGTATATATTATGTATGTGTATATATAAATGCATTTTCTTGTTATATATATGTGTGTGTATATACATGTATGAATGTATCTGACTATATCGTGTGTGTGTGTTATCTGATATATACTTGTATGTTTGTGTGGGTCATTTTTGGGATTGACCCGTTACTTGTTAATATGTATTAATTATATTCGTTTTGGCAAACTTTAGCTCTAAAAAATTCAAGCAGAACTAGAAAAGGAACGAGAGGCTCGACAAAACATAGAAGTCCGTTTTGAACAATTTGAATAAGAGCGGCAACAAGAAAGGGTTGAACGTGAACCAGAACGGGAACAAGAACGTGTTGAACGTGAACGAGAGCGGACCGAACATGCTCGATGGCAAAAAAACATGGAAGCAAAGTTTAATAAATTCGGAAAAAAGATTTTTTTTTTTTGTATGTTAAAGATCGTGTTAGTTTTGTTACAAAAACATGTGTTTTGTTTTTTTATTCTAAGATTATAAACATGTTTTTCTGTGGAATCTTTTAGGATTTTCTGCAATATATTTAAAAGATTTCGTTTTTTAATTTTTTATTTTAAAATAAATAATAATTTGATTTATAAAATAATGGGAATTTTGTTAGAAAGTTTAAAGGAACTTATTTTATTATTTATAACCGTGGGAAATTTATCACAGAGTAAATTTAAAATCCGTGGGAAATTTGTCACATGGTAGATTTAAAACCGTGGGAATTTTGTCACAAACTTCAAAAAATGATTGTTAGAAGCGTGGAACATTTATTTCAAAACCGTGGGAATTTTGTCGCCAAATTAAAATATTTAAAATATATTAAAAATATATGTTTTGTGACAAATTTGTCATTAAATAGAAAGAAAAGTTTATAACAAACTTTGTGGGAATGTTGACGCAAATCTTGCGACGAGTTTAGTTTGTGGGAATTTTGCCAGAAATTTTGTGGGAAAATTGTCGCTCATGCCATTTCCGACGAAGTTTTTTCACACCAAAAAATTCGTGGGAAATTTGTTGCTACTACTTGTTTCCCACAAATTTGCCACAAAATACGCCGTGAGAAAAGACTTGATTTTCTAGTAGCTATACACCGTCAGTTACGATGTGTATCCTGGTTTTACTAGCAAAGATGATGTGGAACACATACCTGTAAAATCTGTAAGACCTTATCCTCCTTTGTTTGAAAGTTCAGAATGTTGGGTTCCTGGTGATGTGGCGGAAGTGTTTCACAATCTTTCATGGAAGATGGCAATCGTTTTGAAGGATATCGGTTTGGACCAGTTTATAGTCAGATTAGTTGGATCATTACAAGAGTTTGAAGTAACTAAATCAGAACTCCGTGTGAGACTGGACAATCGTATCAAAATGGTCAATGGATTGTGACTGGCAAGGTTCCTAGTGATCATAAAGAGGCAAACAACCCGGAGCTTTTGAAATATGGTACTCAAGACAACCATCGGTTAATGGAGTCGTGTATTGTTTCCTCTAAAACCCGAAAACGAGCTTCAGCCTGCTGTGATTCTCAAGATGAAATGAAGAAAAAACGTGCACGGAAGTTAACAATGTGTGGAAAAGAGGGCAGGCGTGCCTTGGTGCAGGGAACATCACCTGAAAAGGTGGATGATGTTGAATCCTCAAGTGGTAGTTGTAGCATTAATAGCTATAAACCGTATCATGGATCTGGCTTTTGTGTTGAAGATATTGAAGATCATGAAAGTGATGCAGAGTCTGTTTGTCAGTGTGGATATCACGAAGAAAGTCAAAGTCAAGAAACTGATGTATCAGTCACCAACGAGGGGGTGGCGGATGAGATTCATAGACTCGAGTTGCATGCCTACCGTTATACCATGACGAAATTATATGCATTGGGACCCTTAAACTGGGAGAAGGAAACAATGGTAACAAACCTTCGTATATCACTCCATATATCAAATGATGAACATTTGATTATGTTAAAAAACTTACTTTCTGCTTCTAATAAACAGTCTTATTAGATGATAGGTAAACCTCAAGTTTGAAATCTTTCATAATTCATAAACCTGTAAAAAGCAGTTGTACATTCACTCCTATAGTTTTGTTGATTTGGGGTGATTATAGTAATGTTCGGTACGAAACTATGATCTTAATGGTAAAGTTCGGCTTTCTAAGCGATTTTTATGAAAATAAATTTAAATAGGTTATAAAATGATATTTTTATGACAAATATGGATATTTAAACCTATATTAAGTAACCATAGCGTTTGGCTAGTTGTACGCGGTTTTCGACGCATAAGAACGTTGTCAAAACGTTAAAATACGCATATTTCGACCTACATGAAATAATTGCATGATAAAATGTGCTATTTAAGTACTTATAGATGATATTTTACACACTAAGTGTTAAAATGATAGTAGGATGTAAGACTATGCATGCGTACAAATACGATCAAACATAATTTTGTTACAAAAACGTGTTATAAATTAATAAATATAAAGCATGAAATTATACATAGGTTAATTTTGTAAAGTTATTGCATGTATATAAATATTCTAGGAAAATAAAAATATAAGTTGACTTACGCGTAGTACTTGGTAAAGTATTATATGAATAATTGCTCGTGTGATAAATATATACACACACACGGATGTGATAACAGGTTTAATTCAACAAAGGTCATCAATAAAATAAAATCGTTCGAGTTCGCATAATCTTAAAGAAATATGTGTATATATACACAGATACCAACATAACTAAAAATAAAGACATTTACGATTTGTAGATTATTTGGTAAATAAAACGTTCTTACTTGAATTAGGATGTGTCGATCACTATAATTGTGGGAATTATTGCTCAATTTTTTAAACGCTCCCAAAGGTGAGTTTCACTACCCCTATTTTACCGCTTTTTTTACTGTTTTGGGGGAAAAACATGCTACAATGATTTAACAGGTTTTAAATTGTGGGTTGTACGAATTTGCATGATCTAATGAAAGTAGTGTAGGTCCGGCTAGGGGAGGATTTAGTCGCCTAATCCTTGTGTACAAACCAACCCGGTTGTGCGGAATCCAACCGAGATAGCAAACCGAGATCGAACACGTAAATGATAGACACGAGACTCAACGATTAACACCAATGTATTAATACTTGAAAATAGTTACAAAGCAAGGTTTACAAATACACTCTGTAAACTCTCCCTAGTTCTCTCGTGTGTGTGTTCTCACACTTGTGTCCTCTCTGACTTGTTTCTGTCTTGAGTCTTGTTTATATAGGATCAGGTACGTCGAAACAGAAGCAGGTCTTCGACGAAATGCATGAGCAGACGACGAAATAGAAGGGCAGTCGACGAAACAAGATCAAGGTCGACGAAACAGACTTGTTTCGTCGACAACATCTGTGTTTCGCTGACTTTGGGCTTTGGCCCAAAACAGTTGAGGCCTATGCTGTGTTTCGTCTACTTGGTTTCAGCCCAAGTCTTGTAATCCGGCCTAGTGCTCGATGACTTGTGATTCGGCCCAATGCCCAAGTCACTTAAACAAGTGTTGTTGTGCACGACGGAGGAATGTCGTGACTTAAACCGAATCAAGTCGAGACTCGCCGAATCGATTCGCGTCGAACCGAGTTACGTCCACAAAATATGTATCAACAAACTCCCCATTGGACGCTACCCGTGAGATTCGACTTTCATGTCTTCTATGCCGGAGGATCTTCAAAGTCTTCACGTCTTGTAAGCAGAAAGTGTATCAACAAACTCCCCATTTTATTTAGGAAGTGTGTTAACAAACTCCCCCTTAACATAAGCTCTCCCTTGAGTTATGCTCATGAATCTTTTGATCTTCAATACTTGAGATCCTTGTGGTGTTGATGAAGGGTCAGCGGCAACTCAATCATCTTTATCCTTTGAGTGCCTTCACGTCGTGTCTTCATTCCGAAGCTTGTCATCGAACATGTTCTCTTCGCCTTTAGCATCTGCACATGCAAGAAATCTAAACGCGCAATGAGAACAACTGCTTGGAATATAGTTAACATAAACAAATGACGCACATGTGACCATTATTCAATCAACTACTGTCCGACAGTTTGAAAGTTTAACAAATTTATCAATTTTAGTTTTTAACTTTCAAAACTTGCAAATTTTGACCATTTATGAAGATTTAGTCGATTTGGTTTTCAATCAGCTTTCAGGTAACGAAGACTCGAGATCCAACATCGTACAATCGAAAATAAGATGGAAATAAAATCTTTTTGGCTTTTATAAAGTTTATATTAAAACACACCTAAAATCTTTTTGGAATTTTTGAATATTTCAAATGTAAAGACAGAAAGCACTAAATAAATATATACAAAGATGCAGAAACTGAAAGCATTAAATAAATATTTACAGACATTCTTTTTGTGAGTTTCGAGGGTAAGAGAATCATATCAGTGTACGGTCACGCCAAAACGCTCTTGTTGTTCAATTAGTTAACATTTAGATAAGCATCCTATAACAATTATCGGTATTGTTGTCCACATAAGCTCAACTTATCAGATGTAATCATGGCGAGGTGATACGTTAAGATATGATTTATACTTACCGACCGGTGTTCATCCACATCACGACACATTCTCGTATCAAGGTATGCAAGAGGGTTCATCTTACCGGTGAGTATACCGATTATCATCTGTTTAACCGTATATGATGTGAGATTCTCACTTATTTTGATTTGAAAACAAGCCCTATGTGATAGAATCACTTATTGATGAGGAACTTGATTTTCGATGCATGAGGGCACAGGAGCAAGTCCGTGAACAGGTCAGTACTTTCGTACAGCAGAGAGACGAACTTGACTCCCAGATAAATGTGATATATTATCACTTATTTTGTTTGGACATGTGATTGTTTATCACTTATTGAGGTTTAATGCAGTATGTACACGTATGTATAGTATCATGGAAGATCTAGACTTGCGTCCCCGTTATTTTTCGGTAAAAGATACAACCATGATACCCAGATGATAAGCAGCATAAAGACCGAATATCTCAGAACCTCGGCAATCTCTCAAACGAAATTTCGGTACTAAGACCATATGCCAATGTGCGGTTCCCACCTGGTCTTCAGTCGATTTAAGTTTATATCACCCTGCACACTTTAAAATGATTGTGAGCCTACCGATACATCTTATATAGAGCTGCTTAACATATTTTTCATTTAAGGTTTAAAGAGGTTTAGACAGACCACTGATGTACTATCATTTTCTCTTTTGCTCGCCAGGAAACTCATTTTTGTTTTTCTATTGTTTTTGTGTTTTTGAAATTTTTCGATGTTTTTGGATTTTCAAATTTGGATTTACTCCCCCTAAAATCAACAAACTAAGATAAATTTAAAACACAAAGGTATTTACAAAAATGATTTTCCGATGTTGGTTTTACTCTTGCTTGACCTTAATGCCGTTTACCAATAATAAAAAGTCAAATCTTGATTTGTCAAATGCTTTGGTAAAAAGGTCGGCACGTTGGTCATCGGTGTGGACCTTAACAACATCGATTAGCCTTTTATTAAAGCAATCACGTATGAAGTGATATTTGATTTCGATGTGTTTGGTCTTTGAATGCTGCACAAGATTTCTAGTGATCTGTAAGGCAGCAGAATTATCAACGTAAATTGGAGTAGTTAGGAATTCAAAACCGTAGTCGCGCAATTGTTGTTGGATCCACAGGACTTGGGAGCAACAACTTGAGGCAGCAATGTATTCAGCTTCGCATGTTGATGTAGCGACACACGTCTGCTTCTTGCACTGCCATGTGACTAGGCGATTTCCCAAAAACTGACATCCAGCCGTTGTGGATTTGCCGTCGATTTTGCATCCGCCAAAATCAGAATCACTGAAAGCGATCAAGTCAAAGTTATTACCCTAGGGTACCATAGACCGGTGTCAGGGTAACCCTTCAAATAACGAAAAATCCTTTTTACATCTGCAAGATGTGAGGCCTTCGGGTTGACTTGATATCTGGTAAGCAGGCACGTTGGGCACATTATATCTGGCCTTGATGCTGTGAGGTACATAAGAGATCCGATCATCGCGCGGTAGTATGAGGGGCTAACAGCTTCACCCTTCAAGTCTGGATTAATTCCGTGATTTTGCTGCAATGGGGTACCGATGGGCGTTTTGCATCAGACATCTGGAACCGGCTCAAGATATCACCAACATATTTAGTCTTATTTAGTCTGATGGATTAATATCCCAGACTCAGTTTGTTGCATTTGTAGGCCCAAAAAGAAAGTCATTTCCCCATAGCACTTATCTCGAATTTATCCTGCATAATACGCTCGAAATTCCTACACAAAACATCATTAGTAGAACCGAATATAATATCATCAACGTATACCTGTACCAGTAGAAGATCTCCATCTTGTTCTTTGATGAAAAGAGTACAATTGATAAGACCTCTGCGAAATCCATTCTCCAGCAGATAATTAGATAAGGTTGCATACCAAGCTCGTGGTGCTTGATGTAGACCATAGAGAGCTTTGTTCAGCAACCAAACCCGATCGGGATGGATAGGATCTTCAAAACTTGGAGGTTGTTCGACGTACACCTCTTCTTCAACCACACCATGTAAGAATGCACTTTTGACGTCCATCTGGCAAACCTTGAATCCTTTGAATGAGGCATTTGCCAGAAAGATTCGAATTGCTTCCAGACGTGCAACTGGTGCATAAACTTCGTTGTAGTCGATCCCTTCAATCTGACGAAAACCTTGAACGACTAATCTTGCTTTGTTTCGGATAACTACTCCACGGTCGTCCTTTTCGCATTTGTACACCCAACGGGTACCAATCTTCTTGTAGTTCTCAGGTTTCTCAACTAGTTTCCAGACACCTAGCTTCTGGAATTGTTGCAGTTCTTCCTGCATTGCTTCAACCCAAGAATTATCTTTCAAAGCTTCTTTAATAGATTTTGGTTCTTCTTGTGAAACGTAACATGCAAAGGACCAATCATTTTGTTGACCAGATTCTCGAATCGTCGCATACAAGCCTGCATTGTTGTTGTTTCGCAACATGTTTCTTGTTTGAATGCCACTCTGTACATTTCCGATGATGTTTTGTTGAGGATGGGTATTGTGAATCCTTGTTTCTGGATTATCTTGAACTGGAATATTTGTACCTAGATTGTTGAGATTGAGATCAGCAACCAATTCAATACCCGGAATTGACGAAGAGGATGATGCAGTAGCTTCAGCTGTTCTAGGGGCGTCCACTGGAGGTGTAGCCTCTGAAGTACCATGAACGGCTGTTGTTGGAGCTTCTTGATCTGCATCGAGAAATTCTTCATCCTCTGAAGATTCGTTCAATTCGGTAGCATCGTGAAAATCCTCATTGTCGAGAGCATTATTGTTCACTGAAGATGATTCTTGATTGACAATAATTGGACGAACCAATGGTGAATCTGTTGCGTTGTCACTCTCGAAAAACATCCTTGCTGCAGCATTTTCTTCAACTGCTTCAACATTGATCGAATTGAAAAAGTCATCGTACTCAAATATCCATGGCTGACCTGGATTTTTTACTGGCAATGTGTGCCTTTGTACTCTGACCTCAGACCATTCTTCGACCCTTTTAGTCTCTAGATTCCAGACTCTTAAGTTCAGGGTGGCATACCTAAGAAAGTATCCTTCAATTGCTTTTGCCCCAAACTTTCCATTAGGATCGATTATTGTGCACGGAGCTCCAAACGGTTCAAGATATGACAAATCTGGTTTCGTTTGTGAAGAAGCTCAAAGCAGGTCTTGTTGTGCCTTTTGACTGTAAGGACTCGGTTAAACGTGTAACATGCAGAGGCCACAGCTTCAGTCCAGAAGGGAATCGGCAATTGTGACTCTACCAACATTGTCCTAGAAGTCTCGATCAATGTACGGTTTTTACGTTCAGCAACGCCATTCTGTTGAGGAGTATAAGCCGCACTAAATTCATGAAGAATACCTTTTGAAGTGCAAAACTCCGCCACGGCATGATTTTTAAATTCAGTACCATTGTCGCTACGTATCCGTCTAACTTTCAATTTATACAAATTCTCAATCTGAATGATCAAGTTTTTGATAATACCGAAAGTTTCACTCTTGTGTGCCATGAACGCCACCCAAGAAAATCTTGAATAATCATCAGTTATCACGAGGCAATATTGATCATTCCGGATGCTTTTATGCTTGACAGGACCGAACAAATCCATGTGCAAACGTTCTAGCGGAACGGCCACCGTGTTGATCTTCTTAGTCGGGTGTCGCTTCTTCGTTTGTTTTCCTTTCTGGCACGAAACACAGACGTCTTGAAGATGGAAGTTTTTAAGAGGAACACCATTCACCAATTCATTTGACACTAAATGATTCATTTTGCGTAAGTGAATGTGACCCATTCGTCTGTGCCAAGAGATGAGTCTTTTTCTGTGGCTTTGGAAACGAAACAGGTTGCTTGTGCAGACGTTGTAATAGCTTGGCTCATATCAAGGACATACAAATCATTTATCCTTGGAGCAGATAAGAGAATCCATTCTTTTGGAATTTTGAAGCCGGGTTTCAGCACATAACATCCATTTGCATCAAAGTGTACTGAAAACTGTTTATCACAGATTTGTGAAACGCTGAGAAGATTGTGATCAAGTTGTTGTACAAAGTTGATCTTATCAAAGCTTACAACCCCGTTGGATATCATTCCTTCACCAGTAATATATCCGCCTTTATCTCCAGCAAAAGCAACATACCCTCCTCTAATAGATTTAACGTCGTAGAGAAGCTTCATGTCGCCTGTCATGTGCCTGGATGCCCCACTATCAACAATCCAATGACTACTGATAGTTCCTCCTGGAACACCCTGCACATGAGCTCACATGATTAGTTGGAGATGGGGACCCAAGCCATTGTGGTCTTGGGTCTTCCATTTTCATCAACAACAATTACTTCCACTTTTTGATGGTTAGGAAATTGTGATGGTCCCCCTGAATTTGTGGTCATTTTAGGTTTCCATGTCTGTTTAGTTTTACCAGTTTGATTGTTTGAAAATCTAACTTCATGATTGTTTGAAGTTTTTGGAAACTTTGAACTTTCTGGTTTAACTGAAACAGATTGTTTTTGAACCACATCAGTTTTAAGTGCTTTCTCAATCACCTTGACTTGTTGGCGTCTCTGTTTCTTTTCCCTTTCTCTTACAAGGCGGGGATCTTGTTTTGAAGAAACAGATCGCTTTTGGTAATTTCGTTCACGGGGATCATCAAATTTGGCTTTTAACTTATGAAGATACGGACAATTTCGAATTATATGCCCAATTTCACCACATTCAAAACATGATCTTCGTTCAACAAACCCCGAAGTAACATGTGATTGTCTTGTCGATGATGAACTTTGTGATCCCGAGGTACTTGGTTTTGAACTGTTTGGTTCATTTCTTTTCAACATTTTTGCTTGCTTAACAAAATCTAAGTTAGATTTGTTTTCAAATGTTTCAATTTTGTCCGTTCCCTTTGATTTCACAAAGTTCACCTTCTTGTCCTTTTTCTAAGTCTGATTCCTTTGACCTTGAGTCGGTAATTTACCTTTTGGTTTGGTATGATTTTGCTGCTTTTTCACTGTCGGTAATTTCTGATTGCCATATTGTTTTTGAACTTCGGCCTTTGGAATCGAAGGGCACTGTGTTACCACAACATGTGAACCCGACTTTCCCAAAAACTTAATTGTCGAATTTTCAAAAACTTTACTGATTAAAGATTGATTTACATTCTTAATCGGAAAATCTTTGTCAGAATAAATTTTATCATCACCAACAAGAGTGTACAACAAATTCACACTCTCAGACTCTTTTGCAGACGTGGACTCGATCAGAACAGTCTTAGCAGGTTTTGTGGGAGGATCACATAGAATATGATTCTCAAGAGGTATGTCCTCTTCTTTGATTACCGCATCAGACTTTGCTGAGTTAGTATCATCGGATTCATCATCAGAAGAATCAGCATCCTCAACAATAACTGGAGGATCCTGATTCGGTTCAGCAGAAGACACACATGTATCTGCTGACACATCCGAATCTGATGATACTTCCTTCTTGTATCCAAGTCCGGTCATAAATTCCTCAATGTCTAAAGGAACAGATGGTTTAAAGTAAGTTCTATCCTCTTCATCAGGCATGGCATCATAATTGTGTCTCACAGGTGGTGGACATTTCTTATATCCAATGCATGTGACATCCCTTTTCTCTTTCTGAACATCAATGATGTGATCCAACACATAGCTAGAGCTTAAATAACTGTCTAACTTGAGCTGGATCGCCTCACTTTCAGTTTTAACACAAGCCATCTCTTTTTGCATTATCTCAAGGCGATTGATATACAAATTTATGTCAGTTTGTTTTCTTGAAACCATTTTTGTCAGCTCAGTTTTATCTTTCATTAATTTTTCAATCACCGATTCAAATTCCTTTTCATGGTTTTCATAAAACATGTTGGCTTCTGTGCATTTAGAAAGATCTACTGTCAACTTTTGGTTGTGGATGAATGTCACATCACACTTGTTTTGCAAAGCCTCATGTTTGCTTTGCAAATCACACCACTTAGCATTCAACGAAACATGTTTGTTTTGCAAGTCAAACAAATTAGCTTTTAAAGCATCATGTTTGCCTTGCAACTCAGACATATTTGCATCCAAATCAGCACATTTAACACTTAAGCTAGCACAATTATCACAATTAACAACAGTAGGTTCATCGACACATACCTGACTTGATGAACTGCCAACATTAGCCATAAAGGCTGAATGAAGAGAAGAAGAAGAATAAGCAGCTTGATCCACCAATATAGATCTTCTATGATTTTCTGCTGTAGCTTCTCCCAATAGCTCATCAACATCTGCATCGACTGACACACTTGATGTGTCATCCAAATGATCATCGCCTGAAGTTGAGGATTCTTCATCTGAGCTTCTACTATAACCAGAACTGTCTTCGTCTTCAGAAGATTCATCACCATTGGTGGAAGATTCTCCACCACTGGCATGTTTAAGATCCTTGACAACCTCAGCAAAACAAGCTGTTCCATCCGGAGTATCATTTCCCAACTGAATTGACCAATCACAACCTTCATCTACTTGTACCACAAGAGCCTGGTTGGCATTTGATGGTCCTGCTTGACTTGGGTTGTTAACAGGTATCAACGTACGCTCGTTATTCCTGTTCTGATTCTGTTGGTTGCCTTGATTGCCTTGATTCCTGAACGGATTCTGGTTCCCATGCTGAGCTGGCTTCGTACATTCTCTCTTGAAGTGACCCCGTTCGCCACAGTTGAAGCACTTGACAGACTGCTTATCGAACCCATACTTGGTGTCTTTCTTGCTTTCCAAGCTGGTTCTGCCAGTCCTTTCCATGAAATCCTTTGCTAGCCTTACAACACTTGCGAAAGCCCATTTGATGTCCATCAAATCCATTTCCTCCTTATCGGTCTGCTGATAATCTTCTTGTGTCAGATTGATGTTTCCGATCTGACCTTCTACTAACCCACAATACGCGCTCACCAAGGTGTTCAGTAGCTCCATATGTTCCTTTGCTACTTCAACAGTTACTTTCGAGAAGCTTGAAGTGTCAAGCCGTACTGTATTTGGCTTAGATGGCTGACCAGCAGATGATGTGCTCCCATAACAAGCTTGTTGTTGAACAGGAAATGGATTCCCGTATAAATCAGTTGCTACAGTAGATGGCCGATAGACTTGCTGTTGTGGAGTTGGTTGTAGAGGATTTCCATACAAGTCTGTTATTGGAGTTGGCTTTACTGGAACTTGTATCGGACTGCCATATAAATCTGTGCTTGTAACAAACGCCGTTTGAAGTGGAGCATGTGAAACTGGTCTTGCAGAAGAAGTGCTGGAAGTTCCATAATACATATCAGGATTTTGTGGCACTGGAACCCTTTTCGCCTTTAGGGTTTCTTCCTGATCTTTGTTTTCCAAGAGCTGAACAAAGTTATTGATGTTTGTCGTAGCCAAAACTCCATTGTATTTCAGGATTTCCAAGAAGCTATTCCATTGAGGTGGCAACGCATCGGCAAACTTTGTGACTACCTCTGCTGGAGTTGTTACGACCCCATAATTACCCAATTTAGTCAGCAAGTGATAAAACCGACTAGTCAAATCTCCCAAGGATTCTTTTTCCATACACGTGAAGCCATCAAACTCTTTCTTGAGTAAGTCGTGTCGCAATTGGCGAGTCGCTTCGTTTCCTACACCTCTCGTCTTCAATGCATCCCATAATCGCTTTGTCGTTTTGAAGCTGACAAATTGATGATAGATATCCTTGCTCAACACCTGAGTTAGAATAGCACATGCCTTCTTTTCTAAATCATATGCCTTTTTCTGATCTTCCGAAAGATCGGCAAATGTCGCGGCGGTTGAAGCGGCAACCTCGAGAGCTTGATCGAAATCTATGGTAAAACGTAGCCACAATTCCGTGTTTTGCCCAAGGACGTATGTATGGAATCTATCTACCCATCCAGGATATTCGTTTATGTGCATCAATTTCGGTGGGTGATTTAGACTTCCGGTTTCGTTTTCGCTCAGGAGTATGCTTTGAATACTTGGAGTTTGGTTTGAAACAAACGCCCATTGACCTGTCGAAATTGGATTCACTTGCGAAGAAACGAGTGTGGGAGATTCGGCCCACGATGGCGACAAACCCATACTTCTATACTTACTTTCTGCCGTAGACGGATTACCCCACCAATCCGGGTTCATTTTGAATATTTAAGAATGAATACCTGAACAAATAACTTGAAACAAACAGTTAAAACACTTTTGCAACCTTTCAGTTAAAACTTGACCACAATGCGACAAAATGCTCTTCACGAAACAAAGTCTGATTCGTCTACGAAACAGAATTCCTTTTGGGCTTCTAATCGACGAAACGACCCAAATCAATTATCGACGAAACAGAGGCCCAAATCTTGTGCGACGAAACATATTTGAATTTGAGGTCCGATGTATGACGAAACTAATAGATGACGAAACAGATCTTGCTTTGAAACCCGACGAAACAGAAGAATTGGACGACGAAACCAGTTTGTTTGAAATGATCGACGAAACAGATGTTTTATACTAAGCAACGAAACAGCTTTGTGATAAATAGTGACGAAACAAATTTGCTATGCTTGGCGACGAAACTGAATGACCAAATGATGATCGAGGAAACAAGAGTCGACGAAATGCTTGTATTTTGTCGAAGGTTGTTTCGCCTGCTTGTTTGTTTCGTCGAAAAAGTAACAGAGAGTTGGTGAAAAAGTTGGTGAGACTTTTCGGCTCAACCTTATCTTTATTGACACAGACACACGACTTTTCAAACCATCACCATGCTTCTTAACCAAACAAAGTATGTCTATCAATATTTTAATCAAGTTACAATTTTCAATACACAAACAACTTGAACAGTTACTTAACAAAAGATCTAAAGGTTGATTTTATGAAGAACACTAAGAACATGATGAAGTTTCCGATAAATTTATGAGTTTTCCGGTGAACCAAAAAATTTCCGAACACGATTTTTTGCTTGAAACTTCACTAAAAACCAACTTTTAACATGTGAAAATGAAGAATAAAATGGTTTTTATAAGAACTTTCAGCAAAATATGAAGATTTTCGAAATTTCAAACAGATTTTCCAAGAAAAATACAAACTTCAAAAACCCGGAAAACACCCGAAACCAACTCGGTTTTAACAAGGAGAAGAGCCAAGGCTCTGATACCACTTGTAGGTCCGGCTAGGGGTGGATCTAGTCGCCTAATCCTTGTGTACAAACCAACCCGGTTGTGCGGAATCCAACCGAGATAGCAAACCGAGATCGAACACGTAAATGATAGACACGAGACTCAACGATTAACACCAATGTATTAATACTTGAAAACAGTGACAAAGCAAGGTTTACAAATACACTCTGTAAACTCTCTCTAGTTCTCTCGTGTGTGTGTGTTCTCACACTTGTGTCCTCTCTGACTTGTTTCTGTCTTGAGTCTTGTTTATATAGGATCAGGTACGGCGAAACAGAAGCAGGTCTTCGACGAAATGCATGAGCAGACGATGAAATAGAAGGGCAGTCGACGAAACAAGATCAAGGTCGACGAAACAGACTTGTTTCGTCGACAGCATCTGTGTTTCGCCGACTTTGGCCTTTAGCCCAAAACAGTTGAGGCCCATGCTGTGTTTCGTCTACTTGGTTTCAGCCCAAGTCTTGTAATCCGGCCCGGTGCTCGATGACTTGTGATTCGGCCCAATGCCCAAGTCACTTAAACAAGTGTTGTTGTGCACGACGGAGGAATATCGTGACTTAAAACGAATCAAGTCGAGACTCGCCAAATCGATTCGCGTCGAACCGAGTTGCATCCACAAAATATGTATCAACAAGTAGAGTTATTGGGACCTTTGTACTAACATCCATAACAGATCAAACAACTATGTAGTGTTTATGTTTCCTATTGATGCACTTTTGTGTGGATGTGGCTCGGTTTGGTTTGGTTCAAGACCGAAGTTGACGACTTTCCTTTGTCGTACAACCCGGAAAACGGGATACAAATGACGAAGACACGAGAAAGACTCGGTTAGATATTGATGATATCATGACATCATCATAAAGGAAAGCATGCATGCATTAATATCCACATACATCGATCAGGAGGTTCATGTTTACTATCGATTCACAAGTATATCGATCCAAACTTATAATATGAGAACTATCGATATATATATATATATATATATATATGTAGGATCAAGATCATTTCAGAACCTTATATATTTTCAGAACTTGCAGAACTCATCACAACCCTTACAGCAACAAGGTCTATCGATAAAGAACAACATACATCGATCATGATGTATCGATCACACAATGTCTATCGATCAACATGAAGCTATCGATCCATATGCATACCTATCGATAGGTTCTTAGTATAAATAGTCTGTTCGTCATTTGTAACAGAGAGCTTGGAGGAGCTAGAGAGAGAAAGAGAGGCTAGAGAGAGAAAGAGAGTTATTGTAGTGCTTTATATGCTCGAATATTGTACCGAAACTCTGTCAAATATCGAATACACCAATGCGTTAATCGTTGAATCTTTATTGTGTAAAGTATTCTCTCGCTCGGTTTGTGTCGCAGCTTGGATTCCGGACTCGCTACGTCATCCGAAACAAGAAATCATGTAGTCCGACGATCCGTATCGGGACGTACATTTCCTTTAAGAACTAAGATGACTAATATTATCACCACAATAAATTTCCAAAAAATGAATTATGTATCATTCACTAATCACTCATAGGTACCAACCTCCGTCCGCATTTCTCCTACGAGATTTTTGGGGTGTGACAGTTTTGGTATACACACAAACACTTTATTTACAAAGATAAATTATTTATCACAACATTCGATTTTTAAAAATATATGCTTGATCGGGGGACCAATTAGATGGGTTGTTCAATAATTGCGGGTGCGGTTATGAAATATTGTATATAAGTTTTAGTTTTTTATATATTGTGGGTGTGGTAATGAAAATATTGTATATAAGTTTTAGTTTTTTATATATATTCTAAAGACATACATCTAAATGTTAATAAAAGACTCCATATTTAATGACACATGAAATTCTCTCTTTTAACCTCCTACTTTTTTTTTTGTTTTTTTTAATACAAACAGTTTATCTTTTTTTTTTTAATTGTAATTGTAACTCCTATAAAATCTCAACAAATCTAAAAAGATAAATACAAACCTAAAGCAAAATAGATGTAAATAAAAATAGATAGATATTATAGCAACTATATAATCAATTTACTCCCAATATCAATATCATTCAATTCGATAGATGGTTTGATTTTTTTTCTTTTTCAATAGACAAATCAAAGATATAAACAAAAATAGATAGAGATTATAGCAACTATATAATCAATTTACTCCCAATATTAATATCGATTCGAACAAAACAATATTAAAACTAAAACAACTAAACGTCTAAACATTATTATGTTAATTGTTTTTACAAATAATAATTTTTTTAGGGTGTGGCTAAATGCACCTCCATTTTTATTGTTTATACCTTCCTTTCCAAAAATATCATTTTTATATTTTTTTAAATTCCACCCTTTACCTAAGAGGTGTACAAATCGGTTCCGGTTATTAACCGAACCGGTTTTTATCATCAAAAACAAAAACCGTTTTTTTATAACCGGTTTTGGTTACTAACCGATTTTTTTACTCAAAACAACAAATGGTCCAACCGGTTAGGGTAGGTTTTTAACCAGTTTATTCCAACACAACCGGTTTTTTATAACCAGTTTCGGTTTTAAAACCGGTTTCGAGGATAAATATCCCTAACCGGTCTACAACCGGCGGTTCGGTTCTAAATCCGGTTAAAAAAATGGTTTCAGTTTTTTTTCCGGTTTGGGTTCTAAAACCAATTTTTTTTTACACCTCTACTTTACCTTTCATATATTACATTGTTGTTGTATATTGTTTATATAAAAATAGGATGTGTTTGACAACTAAATTTCATTTTCCTCACATTGAAAAAAGGTTTCTTTTTTTTTTTTGAATTTTTTACTGTTTATTACAAAACTTAATGGGGGAGTGCAATCAGTAAAATTTAAAAAAATGGGAGTGTATTTAGCAACACCCTTTTTTATCGTATATGCTATAAAATAATATTTAATAATATTTTCTTTATATTTAATAATAATATTTTCTTTATACATATTATTAAAATAGTAAAAAAAGAAAAAGAACCGTATAACATGTACGCATACTTATAATTTTGTTAGTAGTATAACTTAAGATACTAAAATTGGTAGCAGATTATATAAATAAAGTATCAAATTATATTTGTAATATTATCTAATACTCATGTTGGTGTAACAAACATGTGTATTCAACTCAAACAATATACGGGTTTTTAAAAAAACGTAACAGTTTTTTGTTATTAAGTACTGAACATTACATTTACTTAATTTGTGTAGCGAAATGCACGAGATTCTAACATTGTGTGTATATATATAACTCGTTCAATTTTAATAAAAACATAGAAACAATGGTTGTTGTGACTGCTGAAACTTATGAGAAAGTTGATGATGCAGTTTCTTTAGTCAATGAATTAAAGCTTTCATATTTATAAACTTCGTAAGCATCATACATATTGATCATATACGATACAAAATTTATTTGGGCATTTGAAAAACGTCTAAAATTATCGTTTTATAATTTAAATATTCATTACTAACTATTTGATTATTTTACTCAACCGTACCTAGTATACAATACTATACAAGTGTAAAAGATAAATAAATTATAGCAATTCCTATATATTATGGCAAATCTAGTTTAAAACTTGGGGGACAATTAATTAAAAGATAAATAAATTATAACAATTCCTATATTGGTGCTACTACGCAGGCTTATATATATAGTAGAGAGGTTGGATTTTATATTATCAGAAACCCTAGTTTAAAACTTAACTTAAGGGGCAATTAATTAAGAGATAAATACATAAAGAAAGAGGATAAAAGGGAGAAAGATGCGGAGTAGAGATTTATAACTAATCCTATATATAAGTACTACTACTACATACACGAACTTCATCCACAATTCCTGTTTTCTCCAACAACAAATCACACAAGAACAACAACGCTACTCTTAGCAATATCGACAGGTATTACTCTCATTCTTCAGCATTTTGCTCTACGTTTCATCGATTCTTATTATTTTATATCCAGATTTTGATGGTATTGATATATAAGCTGTACTGATGCCAAGGCTGCAAGGCATATGTTTATTGGTGATGTTTATGTTGAATTTTGAATGTGTTGTTAGTTATGGATTAGTATCTCTTGACATCTATAATGTTGTTTGATTGATCGATTATTGGTGATGCTTTTGTTTTGTGTTGAGTTAATCAGATTATCGATGCGGATGTAGATTTAATTGATTCTGATTAGTTACATTTGAGATTTCTTGGAGGCTGATATTTAGCGGCCGTTTTGAAACGATATATTAGTTATCTACTTATCTATATTAGAATCTCTTGATTATGTATTATGGCGGTTGATCGATAGTTGCATCTTGTTTCGTTATAAAATTCAGTGATTTGCTTGATCATTAGCGTAGGATTAGATATATAATATTCTGCTTGCATGCACCGATTTATAGGTAAAGTTATGATACTTTACTTTAGTTTAATACAGTAAGTTTTGATTAATCATACAAAAATCTGATACTTGCATTGATTTTATTGATTTTGATTAGTTTCTTTTGCCTATATATACATCGCCTGTGTTCTGATGATGTTTAATGGCCGTTTTTTAAAGTGTTTAAATGGTCTATTAGTTATCCGTGGGAGCATCTCTTAAATATATACAATGTCGATTGATTGTTGTTAAGACCTTGGAATTAATACTCGTAATTTGTGTTCTAAGAATTTGCTTAATCGTTTTTGTTTGTGTGTTATGATCTAGCTAAAATTAAGATACATTTGTTTGGTAAATTAGGGATTTAATTCCAGTAAATTTTGACTAATCATACAATAATATGATTTATGAACAGGTTATAACTACTTTAATTTCGGAAAGAAGACAAATACCATATCATGAAGTATAAGAGAGGAAGTACAGTGGAGGTATTTTGCGACAAATCTTGGCGTTGTGCTCGAATAGTTTCTAGCAAAGGACACAACTACACCGTCAGTTACGATGTGTATCCTGGTTTTACTAACAAGGATGACGTGGAACACATATCAATAAAATCTATAAGGCCGTGTCCTCCTTTGTTTGAAAGTTCAGAATGTTGGGTTCCTGGTGATGTGGCGGAAGTGTTTCACAATCTTTCATGGAAGATGGCAATCGTTTTGAAAGATATCGGTTTGGACCAGTTTATAGTCAGATTAGTTGGATCATTACAAGAGTTTGAAGCAACTAAATCAGAACTCCGTGTGAGGCAATCGTATCAAAATGGTCAATGGGTTGTGACTGGCAAGGTTCCTAGTGATCATAAAGAGGCAAACGGCTCCGAGCTTTTGAAGTATGGTACTCAAGACAACCATCGGTTAATGGCGTCGCGTATTGTTTTCTCTAAAACCCGAAAACGCGCTTCACCCGGCTGTGATTCTCAAGATGAAATGAAGAAAAAACGTGCACGGAAGTTAACAATGTGTGGAAAAGAGGGCAGACATGCCTTGGTGCAGGGAACATGACCTGAAAAGGTGGATGATGTTGAATCCTCAAGTGGTAGTTGTAGCATTAATAGCTATAAACCGTACCATGGTTCTGGCTTTTGTGTTGAAGATATTGAAGATCATGAAAGTGATGCAGAGTCTGTTTGTCAGTGTGGATATCATGAAGAAAGTCAAAGCCAAGGAACTGATGAATCGGGTGATAACAAGGCAGTGGCAGATGAAATTCATAGACTGGAGTTGCAGGCCTACCGTTACACCATGGTGTCATTACATGCATCAGGACCCTTAAACTGGGAGAAAGAAACTATGGTAACAAACCTTCGTATATCACTCCATATATCAAATGATGAGCATTTGATTATGTTAAAAAACTTACTTTCTGCTTCTAATAAACAGTCTTATTAGATGATAAGGTAAAATTCAAGTTTGAAACCTTTCAAATTCAAATAACTGTATAAAAAACAGTTGTTCATTCACTCCTATTGTTATAATGGAATAAGTGTATCCATTTTTAAATATTTGATTATCTTTACAAATTGTCTATGTTTTGTTTATTTGTTTACTTTGTCTAGATTTCATGAATACTTTATAGGATTTATAATAATGTTATGATTTCACCTAAATGGCTGAGGAACAACCTGAACCATAACTGGAATAACATAACAAATTGAGAAACCATGGCTAGGTAATATTCTTTATAACTGCGTTGTGTGGTTCGGATATATTTCTTTTTGGTAAAAGGGGACGGCGCCCCAATAAATTTTACAGATAACAAAAAAAATATTTACAGCCTAAGTGCATTAGGCTTCCCGGGACTTACCCCAAGGAAGACACCAACCCCACACCAATAGCTATGGTCTATCAATTGGAACCTTACAAGGCCCCGGCCATAAGCTAAACTAGACATCAAAAAACAACCTAATCTAGACTTTAAAAAAAAAACTAAAACTATACAATCATGATCCAAACAACCTAAAACAACAATAAACACAATATCAATCAAACAATAAAGAAACACCTAAACGTAACAAGTAAATATCTATCTTGAGCATTCTGAAAATCATGATCTTGACAAAAGAAACAGGGTCATCCCCACTCCTCAACATACCCATAACACAACTAGCCATACACCAGATAACCAAAAAGTTGTATCTAAATTCAATAACAAAATACAAATCAACCAAAAAGACATGATAATTTCGCACCACTTCCATGTATTCTTGACCTTGAGCATCTTCCCACTTCTATCCACTTCAACAGTCTAAACAACATAATTGTAGAATTACCAACCAACCTAACCCATCTAAATTCAGCCAACTCATTCGTAGCGGGGGTTTTTGGCGTTTTATCCCTAAAATTCTTTGTGGTGACGCCGGTGTAACCGCCCCCTTGGGCCTTTTTTTCAAAGTTTTGGCCCAAGCGTTTTATTTAAAACGCCAGAATTCGCGCAAAGATCGAGACAGGACTGTTGGGTCTAATGGTAATAAAAAATATTTTTTCTTTATTTTTTATCCACTTTTTTACTTGTAAAAACCCCACTATCCACTCCATTTTTTATAAAATTTACCCTCTTCTCTTCACACTTCTTCATATTTTACAAAAAAAAAAAAAAAAAAAAATCATGAATCCCTTCCGACCCCCTTTAGGTGTTCCGTCTAGACCCGGTAACCAAACTTCATATCGCCCTAACACAACCCAACCGCAACCGTCCTTCAATTTCCAAGAGATGGACACGAGGATGATAGCGTACACGCAAATATTAGGCATGTCTCCGCAATTCTTTCACGGTCCACACGACTTTGCATCCATGGGCGGTTCGCATACGGCTCAAGAAGAAACCGAGCCCGACATTGAAACGGTGCCGGAGACACAACTCGGGCCCGTAGCCGAGGTATCTCAACGTGGTAAACAGTCTCATAAAAAAAGCCTAACGTTACAAGCAGGAATCGAACCTACCAAGCTTGGTCGAAAGATGAGGAGTACGCGTTAGCACGGGCGTGGCTCGACATATCGGAGGATGGATTTCGAAGTTGATAAGCGTTATTTACCTTTTTAACACTACAAGAACGGGGCACCTTTAGCGGCGACAGCTGTCGCCGGTATTGATGACAGCTGTCGCCGGTATTGATGACAGCTGTCGCCGGTATTGCTCGGACGCTATTGCCTTGTTGTCGCCGCTAAAGGTACCATGTCGCCGGTATTGATCTTCAATCTTTAGCGACGACAGCTGTCGTCGCTAAAAGTGTCGCCGGTATTAGTCATGGCCGGTAAAGGATGGAAGGGCAATAGCGGCGACAGGTGTCGCCGCTAAAAGTCTGTTTTTTTTTTTTTTAATACAGCAGCTGTATATACAGCTGCCCAACCAGTTTTACGACCGAAAAAACAAAACCTGCCTGTTTTCAAACAACGCAAGCATACGCCATGAACATAATCAACATATACTAAAGGTAATATAGTTAAAAACCACGTTTAAGTCGTACATTATAATCCTACAACGTTTAATTAAATCATACATTAAAAACAACAAGTCACTCTTCGCTGGATTCATTATCGAATATGTCATCAGAATCGTAGTCTTTTGACTTTCCTTTTCCTTTTCCTTGTGAAGCAAGATAGTTGTTAAGTTGGCTCAAAAAGGATGGGGTTTGGAACAAGTTGTTAACAAAATCCCACAATAATAGATATCAAAACGTATATTAGCATATATTTAACAAGGAAACATGCGTTAGTTTGTCATTTTATAAATTGCGTAGTTTACCTCGGAAAAGGGTTCTTGCGTCCGAGCTTGCGAAGACGACATGTTAGATGACGAGTGCGAGGACGTGTTGGAAGAAGGTTTAGGCCCCATCCCGCGGTACCATCCTAGCCGCTCACCCAACGCTTCCTGATACGGGGCAATTGGTGGACCCTCACCGCTCCATTCACTTGTGGCCTGTTGTATGTTCCGCTGTATTTTACGAAGATGATTAAATATATATGTGTGTGTATATATATATATATATATATATATATATATATATCTGTTATAGAAAATAATACTTAAAAGAAATACTTACATAATTTTGTTCAGCAACCGGATCAACCCAATTCCCTTGATTGTCCGTGTGGGTTTTAGCATACGTAGGTACCCAATCCATCTCCTGTTTAACATTAAACTTAGATTAGACATTAAATAAACAAAAGCTTACACACACGCACGCATACATAAAACATTACATTTTTATAGGCGGTGCTACCTTACGATGATGTCCCCCCACGGTATGGGAATAGTTGTTTCTCGCGTACTAGTGTGTTGGCCTTGCTTCTTTTAATATAATTTTCGTCTCGAAAACCTTCGATGGTTCTCAACCAGTTATCATAGGGCATATCCGGGGGATGGTATGCCCTTGCGCTCGCAATATCATTGTAACCTCCCTTGCTCTTAAATAATTTTTTAGCGTCGTACTTGCGGTCAGCGTACCGCTTCATAAGCACATCCCTAATACCACCCGTCAATTCTTTGGCCTCTAAATCACGTTCCACTTCATTAAAATTGAAATTTTCCTACAAATTAAATAAAAAAGTTAAAATATCATATATAAATTAGATTTGCTTGTGCTTAAATGTTTGATAAAATTTTATGCATATTTACCCGTAAGTGGTTCATGAGGGCATCCTTGTAATGTTGTTCAACGTTATCCCATCCAATTTTATCGAACGGGATGGTCCGCCACATATACAGGCCGGCCTCCCGTGAAAACATATCTCTTGATTTACCAACAGGGGTATACGTGACCTGTCTGTCAAACGTAAGCGACACAGGCCCCCCCGCTTTTACTAAACGCCTTAGTTTCTCGTTTTTCGCTTTCCCCCTAACCTTCTTTGGGGGAACCGCTGCAATTAAAACAAAAATAATTAGTAACAACATTTATAATATATAAAATATAAGGACTACAAAATAATTTAGTAAAAGACTTACCGTCTGTCTCGTGTGTGCCATGAAATCCACCAGGAGGAATCGGTGGATCACCAGCGCCGTCACCCGCATGTCCCCAGGGGGCCACATCCGCCATAAGATAAGCGAATATCAGCAATACCGAAAACATAATCCCTATAAAGTTACAAATGTTACAGCATGTGTATCTAATAGAAATTAAGGGAAAGTACAACAAGTGTAACTCAAATTCAAATAAATATTTCAAACAAGTCTTTATCAATTACAAATCAATATAAATTACAATAACTTTTCTTTTAGTCAGACTCCACATAATAGGGATCATCCTCATCACAATCAGCCTCGACCTCATCACAATCAGTCTCGACCTCAAACACTTCATCGACGGTAGCCGTTGGGGGATCAACTTCAATTGAAGGCTCACCCGCAGTAACATGAGAAGATCCAATTTGAAAGTATTGGGTCAAGTCAATGACAAGTGGACAGTCAGATGAAGAGTTGCTGTCGACAACGTCATTATCTTCTAAGCCTTTGTCAACATTTTGAACCTTATTGACGCGGTCATCATCACTTAATGGCTGATCCCAAATTCTTCGATGATTAACATTTTCGACGACCCACCTATGTTTATTTTTTTGGTTTCGAGACGTTTCTTGGATGAAGAACACTTGTTTGGCTTGCGAAGCAAATATGAGTTGATCGTCTTTGTCCCATTCATGTTCAGTGCTTATACTGGTGATATTATTATCATGGTTTACACCCCTTCGAGTATCAAACCACTTGCACCGAAATAGGACAGTGGAATAATCATTTGTATAACGCAACTCAATAATTTCTTCTAATTGGCCATAAAATCTCACACCGTTCTCTCCAACCACTTCCACCCCAGAGTTTTGCGTTGCGCATTTTGCATCACGTTTAAGTGTCTTAAACCTAACACCGTTGACTATGCAAGTAGTGTAAGTGTAAGCAGTCATTTTCGCACAAATTGAAAGAGCATACAACTCCGGGTGGAATTCTGGAGAATTTTGTGTTTTCATCGAATGGACCTAACAAATATAGAGTAATAATGTTTGTTATATATGTATTACCTAGCAAGTGTAGAGTAATGAGTGTTATATATGTATTATACTGTTGATGCATATTTTGTCTATCGCCTTCGTCAATCCGAGTCCGTAGTGAAAAGCCGGAAGGAATCAAGTGAATAACGTCATATTTAGTTAGAAATGGCAAGGTGGCAAACTTGTAATTAGTGAGAACTTTCACTAAGTTGCCTTGACCATATATATAGGAGTTATGTCATATTTTTAGTTAGACTTTTGGAAGTTCTTGAAGACTTTTAGATAGAGATTTGGAGAAGATTTGGAGAAGACTTTCTAGAGAGAGAAAGTAGAGAGAGAAAGTTGTGTATTTGTGATTCTTGTACCGTACACGTCAAATTTAGCAATGGAATCACATTAGTAGTACGTTATCGTGTGTTCGGTCACGTTCGTTCACGGATTCCGCACGTGAAACGTTCGTTACGCAATCGAACGGCGTCAAAACCGGTCCTACAAGTGGTATCAGAGCTAGGAGCTCGATTGCTTGATCAAACACGTTGTTTTCGTACTGATTTCAGCAGATTTGAGCCGATTCAGATCTGATTTCTCCTATTTCTTCACCTTCTACTCGTTCTGTACTGAAATACGTCAAATTGAACAGGTAAATACGGTCCGTTTCGTCTGATTTTTGGATATATTGTGCGTATAGACCCGATCTACAACCCTACCAAGTTTCAGCTCGAAATTCCGAGCCGTTTAGGAGTAATCGCGAATTTTCGGTCCGATTTTGCGTCATATGTTCAGATCTGTTGGAACCGCCTATACGAACATCTGGAACCGCTCATAATTTCAGGTGTGGAACCGCTCATACGTCTAAGATTAGACAGAGTTGGGAACCGCTCCAAGTGTCAGTTGAATCGCTCTTTTGTCATCATTGTCAGCAAACAATTAAGTTGTTGTTTTGACAAATTAATTCAGCCAATCATTTTATGTAGTGGGCCAATCATTGGTGTCGGTTCAAAGAGGTGCACATGTGAAGCTCAGGGGTTGTCGGTTATCTCATAAAAACCATCCATCAATCCACTTACATTTGTCCCCCACTATCGGCCTTGTTATCAAAACATCACCGCCCACATTAGTCAATATAAGCCCATATTAATCCACCGTTCTGTTGCACCGCCCAAACATAAGCCCACTGCCCCATTTTTTTTTCAATCAAACCCACCGCCCCACTCACTTGTTGGCCCAATCGCAGATTTTTTTTCACCGCCCATACAACCAACCCACTAACCCAAAGTTCAAATCATTTGCCGCTCTTAGTAACACGTCGGGACCGCTCAAAAGTCTATATGTGAACCGCGTTTATGACATTATGAACCGCTCATAGACAACGTTTGGTCCGCTAAAAAGTTAACACGTTGAACCGCTTATTCAGATTGTTTTGGATCGCTTTTTTAGACAAATTCTTTGGATCGCGTATTCGAACATCGGTTGGATCGCGTATTTGGCAGTTTGAAAAACCGAGTTAAGAAATCATGGGTTTCAATGTGTTTAATATGACTCAGGAAAAATGGATAAAATAAGGGAATTAGAGAGAGAATTTGATTCGTTTTCAATGTTTCCAGGAGAAAGTACAAAGAGTGTCATTAAGAGATACAAACATCTTGTTAGTTCAATGTCTGATTTAGATATTACAAAAGAACCAGAAGAGTGGGTTGAAAAATTTATCAGTGCATTACCGAAAGAAGAATGGGAAGATTATGTCTTGAGCTTGAAAAGTTCTAGAGAATTTTCTCAACTGACAATTACTCCACTCATTAAAAGGATTGAAGAACAGATGGTGATCAAGAATGAGAAAAGGAAAGAAAAAGCTGTAAAAGTCAAAGAATCTGTAAAGAATGAATTGTCAAGGTCTGCATCAGTATGCTCAAATTGTCACAACTTCAAGACAGTCAATGCCAAACTTGTGAAGGATGCAGAAAGTTTAGCATTGGAGATCAAGAAGTTGAACAATAAGAAGAAAGCTGACGAAAAACAAATTCTAGACTTACAGGGTATTTGTGAGAAGTTGAAAGTCGAAAATGCCAAACTGTTGGGTTGTGTGAACAGTTTGACATTAGAGACCAAAGGTTTGAAAGAAAATGAAAAGGTTTTTGAAAGCAAACAGAAATCATCTGAAAATGAAGATTTCTGGATAAAATTGGAGAACAAAAATCTGAAAGCTAATGAAGTGAAACTTCAAGAACAGATAAATGTTTTGGAAAATGAAAAATCTGTTCTTGAAAACTTGAAAAATGAAAATGAAAATTCAATCAAGTCTCATCTTGAAAGAATATCTAAGCTTGAAGACGAAGCTAAGAGTTCAAGGATCAAGATTGATGAACTTGAAAAGAAATTGATCAGTTTTGCGACTAAATCTGACAAGTTGAATATTCCTTGTCCAAAACCGATCAATTCAGTTCCAATAAGTGACTGTGTCACAAACTTTGACTCTGTCAAAGTTGAAGATTGTGATGATGCATCCGATGATGAAAATATTAAAAAAGAAAAACAAAAATTGTTTTTAAATTTGAAAGGAAAATTTCAGAAAACTGTTTTGCAATCGACCGAAAAAGGTGAATGTTCTAAGCAAAAGCCTTTGAAGAAGAAAGCAGAACAGAAACAAAAAGATAATAAAAGTTCATCGGATCGATCATCCAATCAAAAACAAAATTTACAAAAAATAAAAAATGAAAACTCAAAAAATGTTGGTAATAAGTGGTGCAGGTCAGACCACAGTGCTAAAGCGTCAAATCCAGCAAAGTTGAGGAAGGAATATCACCAGGCCAAACAGTGTTACGACTTGAGTGTTTGGTACAACGGTGATAACTGGTACGATAACAGAATGTGTTACAGCTGCGGCTATCATGGACACATTGCTGTTAATTGCCAGTACTGGAGATATGAGACCAGGAGGTGCTATAACTGCAATATCAAAGGTCACATTGCCCGAGATTGCCCGAGGAGATCAATGGGAAGATCAAGGGTTATGTCTCAGAAAGTGGAAAGAATTCCAGTCAAGGTCAAGCCTGAAGAACTAAAAGTTCGAGAACCAAAAGTTCAACAACCGAAAGTTCTAGAGACGAAAGTTAAACTTTCTCAGGGGCAGAAAGACCGACTGAGGAAGAAGAGGAAGAAAGCGAGAGAATATCTCGAGAATATTTTGTCCTCGGGTTCACGGGACAAACAGATTAATAGTTCTGATGAATCTACTCCTTCATCTGCAAAGTCGAGCAAAAAGAATTCATCAGATACAAATCTGAGGACAAAAGAGGAGAAGAAGAAAGAAAAGGTCGGCGATGAATCTGACAGATCAAAGTCGGACAAGCCACCTTCAGGCAATGATTCTGGTATGGTAAAACCAGAGGAGCCATTGGTTAAGGTAAAAGTTGAGAATTCTAGTTTAGCAATGGATGATGCAAATTTTCCACCATTGTTGAGCAAGAATTCAAAATCACCCAAGGTCAGTCAGGCTTGGGTGAAATTGTTTAAATAGAAAAACCTGACTTGCCGGAGATCCCAAGATGGTATCGTGGATCATGAATCGGCACATTTCTTGAGAAATTTCACTTTGGTGATTTTTCGCCTCATAAGTGGTAAATCAGGGACATTAATTTGTACTTGATTTTCTACTAATGGTTTATGATCAAACTGGAAATGATAAATCTTTAAAAGGTTTGAAGAAAACAAGATGATGAGATAACCCCAAATCTACAAATGGTTGGAACACAAACTAATTTTTCCGGAAAAACCATTTTGATTAAAACAAACTTAAGTGTTTTGAAATCATAATGGGAAAATAGTTTGTTGTGAGGGGGAGTTCTGATTGTTTTTGCACGAGAATGGTGAATTGAGGTAATTCACATAATGTTGTCAAGTTTCTTGTATAGTTTGTTTTCAATTTTTTTTTCTCAGAAAATCAAAATTGAAATATATTTTGATTTTAGGGGGAGTAATAAAATTTTGAAAAATTTAAAAAAATTGAAAAATGAAAATGAGTTTTGTTGCAAAAAGAGGAGATGATAGTACATCGGTGGACTATCACAGCATGCTAGAGATTTGTAAAGACAAAATTGTTTTTAAACAAGTCTTACTAATGATGTGTCAGTAGGCTTCACACAGTTAGTAAATTGTATTCGAGATATAAACATAAAATCAAAACTTACTTATTTTGTGGGGAACACTACTTGGATATATAGGTAACCCCTGAAATCTCGTTTGAAAGGTTTCTTATTCTGGAATACTAGGTTCTTGTACTCAAATGATGTCTGGGGTATTATTCCGGGACTTCTGCTGAACGGTGGTTCTGACCTAGTCCCTGGCTAATACTTTCTTCATATGCTTGAAACATAGCATAAAGCCCTCAGCTGATTAGACAATAAAATTGATGATCAGTTGTTGTAGCTGAAAAGATCCTCTAAAGGGGACCCACTGCTAAGTCGAAGCTGATATCTCTCTGCTGAACGGAAGTTCTGACCTGAGATCCCTCAGTTCTCGCATTTTCCCCCTAATTTATATACAGATATCATTTGTAGTTATACTTACCTGTAGATCAGAATATTGGGATCTGGATACGGGAGTATATTCAAGAGGTGGGACACTCAAATAAGTTTAAGTGCTAATACATTACATACGTATCTTGAATCAATTGAAAATTTGTGTAGAGGTTTAAGTGGACAACAATACTGACAATCAGAAGTAAATTTGTTTTTAACATTTGCTGATTAATCAAGATCAACGGTGTTGGTGATATGTCTCAAAAACTGATATGATCCTCTTGCACAATCTCTCAAAAATAGTGTTCATTTCTGTATTGTTCAAAATTCAAAAATCCAAAAATATTGTATTTTTGTTTGATATTTGAAAACTACAAAAAGATTTTCGACAACAGAGTGTGAAGAACTGATATTTGACATTTCAAGTGCTAAACATGTTGAACTTATGGTTTGAGAGAGAGTGTTAAATTGTGAAGATTTAAAATGCAAATTTGGTTCATTAACTTGATGACTAAGTTGAATGGTAACCTACAGTTTGATCTTCATAATTTTTCTTATACGATTAGTTAATTCATTAAGTTGAATTACAAATTGTATTAGTTTGTAATAGTATGGTTGAGTTTTGCAGGTTTCTGATCCTGTTGCTACGAATAGCCAGGAGACACATCAGAACCAGAGGAGAGCTTAAACAGAGAAAGCCAGGAGTTGATTTCAATGGTGATAACGATTTCCAGACAGAGATCCCAACATGATGATAGGGGGAGTCTGATGAAAGTTAGAGCCAGAGAATGATCCAGGCATGTGATTCCAAGAAGAAATTCTTGAAGAAAATTTGATTCCAGGCAGAGTTCCTGAAGAAGACCGAACAAGAGTGAAGAGCTGGAAATGATTGAAGACTCTCACTGAAGATTCCGTCAACATCCAAGGGGGAGTCTGTTGGTGCAGTTGTCTGTTGACTACATCTTAGTTCGAGTCTTAGAGAGAGAGAAAGACAAGTCGTTACGAGTTTCACTACGAGATTGACTACGGCAATATCCAAGGGGGAGATTGTTGATGCATATTTTGTCTATCGCCTTCGTCAATCCGAGTCCGTAGTGAAAAGCCGGAAGGAATCAAGTGAATAACGTCATATTTAGTTAGAAATGGCAAGGTGGCAAACTTGTAATTAGTGAGAACTTTCACTAAGTTGCCTTGACCATATATATAGGAGTTATGTCATATTTTTAGTTAGACTTTTGGAAGTTCTTGAAGACTTTTAGATAGAGATTTGGAGAAGACTTGGAGAAGACTTTCTAGAGAGAGAAAGTAGAGAGAGAAAGTTGTAGATTTGTGATTCTTGTATCGTTCTTGTCAAATTTAGCAATGGAATCACATTAGAAGTACGTTATCGTGTGTTCGGTCACGTTCGTTCACGGATTCCGCACGTGAAACGTTCGTTACGCAATCGAACGGTGCCAAAAACCGGTCCTCACATATACCTTATGGAGAAACCATCCCGGAAATTTGGTTTTAAGATCATCTTGGGGATGTGTATGTTTGAATTCACTACATTGATGACAAATATAAGAAAGGAATGAAAAATACCAATTAACAGATTATGAAAAGTTAAAGATAGAAGCACTCACTTCATGTACTCCCTAAATTCTGCGCAGTTTTCGAGGACAAACCATTCCATCTTGCTTTTTTTGATGAATGATAGATATTTGTCCTTTCTTGCGCCAACAGGACGACATTTGGACTCAAACACCCATAACTTTCTTTTTTCAACAACGACATCATCGTTTCTATCTGGGCGATTGAACTTAGTCTGAACATCTTTAAGGTA
The DNA here is from genome assembly GCF_002127325.2 of Helianthus annuus. Lineage (NCBI taxonomy): Eukaryota > Viridiplantae > Streptophyta > Magnoliopsida > Asterales > Asteraceae > Helianthus > Helianthus annuus. Next base: position 10,215,429 of record NC_035435.2, read on the forward strand.
CATTGAACATAATGCTAGAGCTTCTTCAAACACATAACCTTCAGCTATACAACCTTCAGGCCTTGCCGGATTTTTGACATAGTTCTTTAGTTTTTTCATGTACCTTTCAAATGTATACATCCATCTAAAAGCTACTGGACCTCCCGCAATCGCTTCATCAGGTAAATGCACAAGTAAATGAACCATAATGTCAAAAAACGCAGGTGGATAGATCATCTCTAACTTGCATAAGATGGTAACAATGTCATCCTTTGCTTTGTTCATATCATCCACCACCGATAGTGTTCTAGTGCAAAGTTGCTTAAAGAACATACAAAGGTCTACTATTGGTGTAGATATATCTTTAGTCAAAAGCCCTCTAACCCCAATCGGTATCAAACGTTGCATGAGGATATGACAGTCATGAGATTTCAACCCGGTAATGTTAGCATTGTTTTCTGTCACCCTCCTACTGATATTAGATCCAAACCCATCTGGTAATTTAACATTTTTTATAAACTGACAAAAAAGTTTTCGATCATCGGACTTGAATGAGTACTTTGGGTGGGGACTTAAGAACTTGCCACCCGATTGTTTCAGCCATTGTGTCGGCCGAATGTTTAGTTTTTCCAAGTCGGACCGCGCATTTGGCGTGTCTTTGCTCTTACCGTTCATTAGAAGAGTACCGAGCAAGCTGTCGCACACATTTTTCTCTATATGCATTACATCTAAGTTATGTTTCAACTGCAGAGAAGACCAATACTCAAGGTCAAAAATTATGCTTCTTTTGGACCAGTTCAACTCGAAATCTGACCGGGTTATCCTCCCACCTCCAAAATCTGGATGCTTGCCTGGTAGACGATTAATTAAACGACCGAGTTGAGCTTCTATGTCAGCTGGGCTAAACTGTCTCGGAGGGTCTCGTGTCTCGGGTCTCCCGTTAAAGTCGAGACTTGTTCTCCAAGGATGGTTGGCATCTAAGAACCGGCGATGACCAACATAAGTACATTTACCAGTTACACGTATTGAAGGAGTGTCTTGGTTACAAGTTGGGCATGCCATGTAGCCTTATCCGCTCCAACCTGATAGACTACTACGGGCTGGAAAGTCATTTATGGTCCATAACAACGCCGCCTTCATTGTGAAGTATGTGTTTGTTGCTGCATTTTTAGTACGTACACCTGTCTGCCACAATTGCTTAAGCTCATCCACTAACGGTCTAAGGAAAACGTCCATGTCTTTCCCTGGTGATTTAGGGCCAGGAATCAACAAGGTCAACATGAATGTGGACTCTCGCATGCATAGCCAGGGAGGCAGATTATATGTGGTGAGTATAACCGGCCACGTGCTATGAGTCGAGGATCCACTACCGTTGTTACAGGGATTAAAACCGTCAGCTGCAAGCCCTAAGCGAACATTTCGTGGCTCCATCGCGAAGTTTGGGTACTTTTTATCAAAGTCTTGCCATGCAGATCCATCAACTGGATGACGCATATTCCCATCTTCCGATCGTCCGGTACTATGCCATATCATATCTTTCGCTGTGTGCCTTGAACAATACAAACGTCGTAGTCTAGGCGTCAAAGGAAAGTATCGTAACACCTTACGAGCCACCTTCGTGCCTTTTGTGTCTTTATCAACCCATCGACTCTCATTACAAACGGGACAATTTTGCAAGGACTCGTTTTCTTTCCAAAAAAGAGCACAATCATTTGTGCACACATCTATCATCTCATGTGCCAAACCAATCTTCTTAAATGTCTTCTTAGCTACATAATACGAAGGGGGAATCTTGTTGCCTTCTAGCATTGACTCTCGCAACAACGAGAGGAGTCGATCTACTGCTTCATTTTGCAAATGGTACGTATCCTTTATATTCAAAAGCTTTGCTAAAAAGTCGATAGAAGAAAACTTGGTACAACCAGGATATAATTCTGTTTCAACTTCCTTTACCATGTCTTCAAAATCATCAACAACACTACTACTATCTCCATTCGAGTTCTCTTGGTTAAGGTATGTATCTTCTTCCATACGCTCCCCCTAATGTCTTCAATAACGTTTACCATACCGTCTTGTGGCGCAACATCGTTTTCTGCAATTGGATTCGTGTCCCTGTGATAGGTCCACCTCGTGTATTCCTTCCAAAAACTGTTAATACGTAAATGGTATTTCATTTCTGCCATAGTTTTTAAGCCGGAATTTTTACATTTGTTACACGGACATCTAACTTCATCGTGGTTTTTTATCACTCTTTCACACATCTTGATAAATGACTTGAGTCCTTGCTTGTAGTGAGGTGAATGACGTGGGGAATCAATCCAACTTTTATCGATAGGCATTATGCAACCGAAAGAAAATCTAATTTAGGATTAACAAGACAAGGGTAGGCTGCTAAACCCACTTTTTAAACACTTTATCTCATATGTGAATGTGTATTACATGATTGTTTGTTTAAGAAAATTATTCGGCAGCATTTCCTCTTAGTTCCCAAGTATATATGTAATGATATATATACCCGAGGAGCAAAGAGAAAATGATAACTGAATCCTTCTTAAACAAACAATCATGTAATACACATTCACATCCTAAATGAGATAAAGTATTCAAAAAGCAGTCCCAAGATAAACGGGGACAACCCGAAATTAATTTCTAAATCAATTTCGGACGGGTATTTCTAAGCTCGTTATGTTTAAAATGATTAATTCAAACACGGGCACAGTTTTTTAAGCTTGTTATGTTCTTAATGATTGTTTTAAATTTTGGGCGGAACGTTATGTTTTAAATGATGAATTCAATTTCGATTGGGTGTTTTCTTAGCTCTTTATGTTTGAAATGATGAATTCAATATCAGACACAGTTTTTTTAAATATGTAATGTTCTTCATTTTGTTAGCTCCTTTTGTTTTAAATGGTGATTTCAATTTTGGCGGGTATTTTCTATGTTTGTTATGTTTTAAATGATAATTTAAATTCAAGGAGGGTATTTCCTAACTAATATATATCTTTCAAAGTTAAATATAAATGTTTTCAAACCTAAACACAAACATACTAATTATCAAACTTGAACTTTTTTTTTCAAATCTACACATAAACATACTTACTTACAAACACACATTTTGATCAAAACCACAAAATTTATACATACTTACATACACATTTGCATACATTATACAGACATACATACTAACATACACATTTTTCACCAATTGCAAACATTTACTTTCACCAATTGTTCATCATTGACATACACCTACATACATACATTCATAGACTTACATACATATATACATGCTTACATACACCTACATACACAAATACATAGATTTTCATTTACAAATTTTCACCAAATACACCTACATTATACATTTGACATACTAACATACACCAACATACTTACATTCATAGACTTACATACACTTTGCCTGTCGCCGCTAATGGTGTATAATTCTTGTAGTGATTTTAATAATTTGTAAAGGTTGAACTTTTTTAAAATACACTTTGTGAAATTCTTAAAAAAATAGCTTGTAACCCATTTGAACAGCATGTCTATTTGTATATAAAGCTAGAAAAAATGATAAAATAGTATTCATTAATCATTATCACTAAAAAAATGTTTACATTGATAATCGTATATAACCCATTTTTGACACAAAAACACATTATATATCAAACAAATGTGCAGAAATACAGTCCAAAAAATCGCATTTAACCCATTCTTCACTATGGTTACTAAAAAAATCGCATTTAACCCATTCTTCACTATGGTTACTGACATAAAACTAATGAACATTTTAACATCTATTTTTGGACTAAAAAATAGGTGGGTATGTAAAGGAAAATGACTGGTGAAGTTCTTAAGGGATGATGAACCAACATATTTAGCCAATTTGAAGAAATGTTCAAGCTAACATTCATCCTAACATACGTTCATCCTAACATACATTTACTTCTAAACATTTTCACCAAGCTAACATTCATCCTAACATATATTTACCAACATTTACATCTTGGAACAAAAATAAACATACACTAACCTTTTTTGAAGGAGGAGAAGAGGTGGTGCCGGTGGAGATGAGGTGGCGGCCATGGAGACGAGGTGGTGCCGGTGGAGAAATTCTCTAGCATACACCCGAACACATAAAAATATACAAAAATTAAATGCTATAACATGTATATAACAAAAATAAAGAAGAAATGTAACAAAAACAAAGGTTCACTTACCGATTTGGGTGAAAATCGCGTTTTTCCGGCGGTAGAGGGAAGGTTTTGGGGGAAAAAGTGAAGAAAGAGGGAAGAAAAGGCGCTGATATGGGTCTGATAACGTAACACCATTAGCGGCGACGTGCTGTCTCCGGTAAAGCTCTGACAACAGATAAGGTTTGTGTGGCTAGGGTTTAAAGTTCTGACGCCTACTTTTAGTGGAGACACATGTCGCCGGTATTGACCCTAGCCCTGTCGCCGCTAATACCTTTTAAATCCCTAACCGTTAGATCAGGATTTTGATCAACGGCTGGGGTTTGGTCTCAGGCTCCGTGACACGGATCGACCAATAGCGGCGACACTTGGCCCGTCGCCGCTAATGGTGTCGTCGCTAATGGTGTATAATTCGTGTAGTGTAAATAGTATGATTTTTTTATATAGTTTGTATTATATTATTTTTGGTACTATAATTTTTTTTTTTAAATATAACAATATATTTGTTTTATTTTTTGTAGAAAACTATCAAACTCTACCTGTTTTTTGGAATAAAATTCGCGAAACTTTTTTTAATGCAATGGGTATGTCATTGGTTCCAAGAAGTTTTCCAACGCACCAAGGATAGCTGGGTAGCAGTCAAAACGACGCGAATATATTAACAAGAGCTTTGGAGGAGTACAACCAAACGAGAAGCGTTTTTTCATACTTTAATTGTTGGGAGCTTCTACTTGGAAGTAATGTAATTTTTTTATTTAATGAAATATTATTAGTTAAGCTTTTAAATATAATTCAAAGTCTTGTAATCCGGCCCAGTGCTCGATGACTTGTGATTCGGCCCAATGACCAAGTCACTTAAACAAGTGTTGTTGTGCACGACGGAGGAATGTCGTGACTTAAACCGAATCAAGACGAGACTCGCCGAATCGATTCGCGTCGAACCGAGTTGCGTCCACAAAATATGTATCAACAAGTAATGTTATTGGGACCTTTGTACTAACATCCATAACGGATCAAACAACTATGTAGTGTTTATGTTTCCTATTGATGCACTTTTGTGTGGATGTGGCTCGGTTTGGTTCAAGACCGAAGTTGACGACTTTCCTTTGTCGTACGACCTGGAAAACGGGATACAAATGACGAAGACACGAGAAAGACTCGGTTAGATATTGATGATATCATGACATCATCATAAAGGAAAGCATGCATGCATTAATATCCACATACATCGATCAGGAGGTTCATGTTTACTATCGATTCACAAGTGTATCGATCCAAACTTATAATATAAGAACTATCGACATATATATAGGATCAAAATCATTTTAGAACCTTATATATTTTCAGAACTTGCAGAACTCATCACAACCCTTACATCAACAAGGTCTATCGATAAAGAACAACATATATCGATCATGATGTATCGGTCACACAATGTCTATCGATCAACATGAAGCTATCGATCCATATGCATACCTATCGATAGGTTCTTAGTATAAATAGTTCGTTCCTCATTTGTAACAGAGAGCTTGGAGGAGCTAGAGAGAGAGAAAGAGAGGCTAGAGAGAGAACGAGAGTTATTGTAGTGCTTTGTATGCTCGAATATTGTACCGAAACCGTGTCGAATATCGAATACACCAACGCGTTAATCGTTGAATCTTTATTGTGTAAAGTATTCTCTCGCTCGGTTTGTGTCGCAGCTTGGATTCCGGACTCGCTACGTCATCCGAAACAAGAAATCATTTAGTCCGACGATCCGTAACGGGACGTACATTTCCTTTAAGAACTAAGATGACTAATATTATCACCACAATAAACTTACAAAAAATGAATTATGTATCATTCACTAATCATTCATAGGTACCAACCTCCGTCCGCATTTCTCCTACGAGATTTTTGGGGTGTGACAGTTTTGGTATACACACAAACACTTTATTTACAAAGATAAATTATTTATCACAGCATTCGATTTTTAAAAATATACGCTTGATCGGGGGACCAATTAGATGGGTTGTTCAATAATTGCGGGTGCGGTTATGAAATATTGTATATAAGTTTTAGTTTTTTATATATTGTGGGTGCGGTAATGAAAATATTGTATATAAGTTTTAGTTTTTTATATATATTCTAAAGACATACATCTAAATATTAATAAAAGACTTCATTTAATGACACATGAAATTCTCTCTTTTAACCTCCTACTTTTTTTTGTTTTTTTAATACAAACAGTTTATCTTTTTTTTAATTGTAATTGTAACTCCTATAAAATCTCAACAAATTTAAAAAAATAAATACAAACCTAAAGCAAAATAGATGTAAATAAAAATAGATAGATATTATAGCAACTATATAATCAATTTACTCCCAATATCAATATCATTCAATTCGATAGATGGTTTGATTTTTTTCTTTTTCAATAAACAAATCAAAGATGTAAACAAAAATAGATAGAGATTATAGCAAATATATAATCAATCTACTCCCAATATTAATATCGATTCGAACAAAACAATATTAAAACTAAAACAACTAAACGTCTAAACATTATTATGTTAATTGTTTTTACAAATAATAATATTTTTAGGGTGTGGCTAAATGCACCTACATTTTTATTGTTTATACCTTCCTTTCCAAAAATATCATTTTTATAATTTTTTAAATTCCACCCTTTACCTTAGAGGTGTACAAATCGGTTCTGGTTATTAACCGAACCGGTTTTTATCATAAAAAACAAACCATTTTTTTATAACCAGTTTTGGTTACTAACCGATTTTTTTACTCAAAACAACAAATGGTCCAACCGGTTAGGGTAGGTTTTTAACCAGTTTATTCCAACAAAACCGGTTTTTTATAACCAGTTTCGGTTTTAAAACCGGTTTCGAGGATAAATATCCCTAACCGGTCTACAACCGGCGGTTCGCACTACAAGAACAAGGCACCTTTAGCGGCGACAGGTGTCGCCGGTATTGACCACTTTTGTCGCCGCTATTGACTTTTAGCGGCGACATGTCACCGTTAAAACGTCGCCGGTATTGCTCGGACGCTATTGACCGGTTGTCGCCGGCAAAGACTACTGTCACCGGTATTGATCCTTCACTTTTACCGACGACATCTGTCGTCGCTAAAAGTGTCGCCGGTATTAATCTTCGTCGGTAAAGGTTGAAAGGCAATAGCGGCGACAGATGTCGCCGCTAAAAGTCTGTTTTTTTTTTAATACAGCAGTTTCAAACAACGCAAGCATACGCCATGAACATAATCAACATATACTAAAGGTAATATAATAAAAAAATACGTTTAAGTCATACATTATATCCTACAACGTTTAATTAAATCTAAATCATACATTAAAAACAAGTCACTCATCGTTATCGTTGGGTTCATCGTCGGATTCATTATCGAATAAGTTGTCAGAATCGTAGTCTTTTGACTTTCCTTTTCCTTTTCCTTGTGAAGCAAGATAGTTGTTGATGCGGACCCAAGTGTAGAGGAACAGGCCATCTTGTATTTGGAGGCCCAAGATCGTGTAACAAAAGGGGCCTCACTAAAATGGCTCTAACTTGGGCTACAAGGGTCCGTTTTGGGCGTGCGACCAGGCGAAACGACCGTGAGAACGAGCTCCATCTTGCTGCAAACGCCTACGGTGGTTTGGGTCATCGTCCGGGCCATAAAACGCTTATTTCCATGAGTTATTTTATGTTTTATGTTTTTTAGTGGGTTTTTTGGACTTTTATTTTGTTCTAGTATTTGGCCCAAGTGTGTTTTAGGCCCATTTTCGAATTTCAGTCTCTATTTATATGTTGCTAAAGATAATGAAAAGTTCAGACTTGAATTTTGAGAAAACTGATTTTTCACTTCAAATTCCGTGCCATTTGGGTTGAATTTTGGGGTTGGGGAAGAACTACACGGGTATTCGTAGAATCAACGTGTTTGATCTTCATTTATCGTACCACGCACTACATCAGTTGTTAAGTTGGTTCAAAAATGACGGGGTTTGGAACAAGCTGTTAACAAAATCCTACAATAATAGATAGCAAAACGTATATTAGCATATTAATTAACGCTACCAACATATATTTAACAAGGAAACATGCGTTCGTTTGTCATTTTATAAATTGCGTAGTTTACCTCAGAAAAGGGTTCTTGCGTCCGAGCTTGCGAAGATGACATGTTAGATGACGAGTGCGAGGACGTGTTGGAAGAAGGTTTAGGCCCCATCCCGCGGTACCATCCTCGCCGCTCACCCAACGCTTCCTGATACGGGGCAATTGGCGGACCCTCACCGCTCCATTCACTTGTGGCCTGTTATATGTTCCGCTGTATTTTACGAAGATGATTAAATATATATGTGTATATATATATATATATATATATATATATATATATATATATATATATATATATATATATTTGTTATAGAAAATAATACTTAAAAGAAATACTTACGTAATTTTGTTTAGCAACCGGATCAACCCAATTCCCTTGATTGTCCGTGTGGGTTTTAGCATACGTAGGTACCCAATCCATATCCTGTTTAACATTAAACTTAGATTAGACATTAAATAAACAAAAGCTTACACACACGCACACATACATAAAACATTACATTTTTATAGGCGGTGCTACGGTACGACGATGTCCCCCCACGGTATGGGAATTGTTGTTTCTCGCGTACTAGTGTGTTGGCCTCGCTTCTTTTAATATATTTTTCTTCTCGGAAACCTTCGATGGTTCTCAACCAGTTATCATAGGGCATATCCGGGGGATGGAATGCCCTTGCACTCTCAAGATCCTCGTAACCTCCCTTGCTCTTAAATAATTTTTTAGCATCGTACTTGCAGTCAGAGTACCGCTTCATAAGCACAGCCCTAATGCCACCCGTCAAGTTTTTGGCCTCTATATGACGTTCCACTTCATCAAAATTGAAATTTTCCTACAAATTAAATAAAAAAGTTAAAATATCATATATAAATTAGATTTGCATGTGCTTAAATATTTGATAAAATTTTATGCATATAACTTATTTACCCGTAAGTGGTTCATGAGGTCATCCTTGTAATGTTGTTCAACGTTATCCCATCCAATTTTATCGAACGGGATGGACCGCCACATATACAGGCCGGCCTCCCATGAAAATATATCTCTTGTTTTACCAACAGGGGTATACGTGACCTGCCTGTCAAACGTAAGCGATACAGGCCCCCCCGCTTTTACCAGACGCCTTAGTTTCTCGTTTTTTGCTTTCCCCCTAACTCTCTTCGGGGGAACCGCTGCAATTAAAACAAAAATAATTAGTAACAACATTTATAATATAAAAAATATAAGGACTACAAAAGCAGTGTAAGTGTAAGCAGTCATTTTCGCACAAATTGAAAGAGCATACAACTCCGGGTGGAATTCTGGAGAATTTTGTGTTTTCATCGAATGGACCTAACAAATATAGAGTAATAATGTTTGTTATATATGTATTACCTAGCAAGTATAGACTAATGAGTGTTATATATGTATTATACCTTATGGAGAAACCATCCCGGAAATTTGGTTTTAAGATCATCATGGGGATGTGTATGTTTGAATTCACTACATTGATGACAAATATAAGAAAGGAATGAGAAATACCAATTAACAGATTATGAAATGTTAAAGATAGAAGCACTCACTTCATGTACTCCCTAACTTCTGCGCAGTTTTCGAGGACAAACCATTCCATCTTGCTTTTTTCGATGAATGATAGATATTTGTCCTTTATTGCGCCAACATAACGACATTTGGACTCAAACACCCATAACTTTCTTTTTTCAACAACGACATCATCGTTTCTATCTGGGCGATTGAACATAGTCTGAACATCTTTAAGGTACATTGAACAAAATGTTAGAGCTTCTTCAAACACATAACCTTCACCTATACAACCTTTAGGCCTTGCCGGGTTTTTGACATAGTTCTTTAGTTTTTTCATGTATCTTTCAAATGGATACATCCATCTAAAAGCTACTGGACCTCCCGCAGGTGGATAGATCATCTCTAACTTGCATAAGATGGTAACAATTTCATCCTTTGCTTTCTTCATATCATCCACCGATAGTGTTCTAGAGCAAAGTTGCTTAAAGAACATACAAAGGTCTACTACTGGTGTAGATGTATCTTTAGTCAAAAGCCCTCTAACCCCAATCGGTATCAAACGTTGCATGAGGATATGACAGTCATGAGATTTCAACCCGGTAATGTTAGCATTGTTATCTGTCACCCTCTTACTGATATTAGATCCAAACCCATCTGGTAATTTAACATTTTTTATAAACTGAAATAAAAGTTTTCGATCATCGGACTTGAATGGGTACTTTGGGTGGGGACTTAAGAACTTGCCACCCGATTGTTTCAGCCATTGTGACGGCCGAATGTTTAGTTTTTCCAAGTCGGACCGCGCATTTGGCGTGTCTTTGCTCTTATCGTTCATTAGAAAAGTACCGAGCAAGCTGTCGCACAAATTTTTCTCTATATGCATTACATCTAAGTTATGTTTCAGCTGCAGAGAAGACCAATACTCAAGGTTAAAAAATATGCTTCTTTTGGACCAGTTCAACTCGAAATCTGACCGGGTTATCCTCCCACCTCCAAAATCTGGATGCTTGCCTGGTAGCCGATTAATTAAACGACCGAGTTGAGCTTCTATGTCAGCTGGGCTAAACTGTCTCGGAGGGTCTCGTGTCTCGGGTCTCCTGTTAAAGTCGAGACTTGTTCTCCAAGGATGGTTGGCATCTAAGAACCAGCGATGACCAACATAAGCACATTTACCAGTTACACGTATTGAAGGAGTGTCTTGGTTACAAGTTGGGCATGCCATGTAGCCTTGTCCGCTCCAACCTGATAGGCTACTACGGGCTGGAAAGTCATTTATGGTCCATAACAACGCCGCCTTCATTGTGATGTATGTGTTTGTTGCTGCGTCTTTAGTACGTACACCTGTCTGCCACAATTGCTTAAGCTCATCCACTAACGGTCTAAGGAAAACGTCCATGTCTTTCCCTGGTGATTTAGGGCCAGGAATGAACAAGGTCAACATGAATGTGGACTCTCGTATGCATAGCCAGGGAGGCAGATTATATGTGGTGAGTATAACCGGCCACGTGCTATGAGTTGAGGATCCACTACCGTTGTTAAAGGGATTAAAACCGTCAGCTGCAAGCCCTAAGCGAACATTTCGTGGCTCCATCGCGAAGTTTGGGTACTTTTTATCAAAGTCTTGCCATGCAGATCCATCAACTGGATGACGCATAGTCCCATCTTCCGATCGTCCAGTACTATGCCATATCATATCTTTCGCTGTGTGCCTTGAACAATACAAACGTCGTAGTCTAGGCGTCAAAGGAAAGTATCGTAACACTTTACGAGCCACCTTCGTGCCTTTTATGTCTTTATCGACCCATCGACTCTCATTACAAACGGGACAATTTTGCAAGGACTCGTTTTCTTTCCAAAAGAGAGCACAATCATTTGTGCACACATCTATAATCTCATATGCCAAACCCAATCTTCTTAAATGTCTTCTTAGCTACATAATACGAAGGGGGAATCTTGTTGCCTTCTGGCATTGACTCTCGCAACAACGAGAGGAGTCGATCTACTCTTTCATTTTGAAAATGGTACGTATCCTTTATATTCAAAAGCTTTGCTAAAAAGTCGATAGAAGAAAACTTGGTACAACCAGGATATAATTCTGTTTCAACTTCCTTTACCAGGTCTTCAAAATTATCAACAACACCGCTACTATCTCCATTCGAGTTCTCTTGGTTAAGGTATGTATCTTCTTCCATACGCTCCCCCCTAATGTCTTCAATAACGTTTACCATACCGTCTTGTGGCGCAACATCGTTTACTTTTGCAATTGGAGTCGTGTCCCTGTGATGTCACACCCCGACCCGCAGCGGAAAGGTATGGGGCAGATGATTGCCCATAGCTCATGATAACTAATTATTGTTTCAGTATTTAAAGCATATCCATTTAAATAGTCACATATCATATAATAATCAAAATTTGTTCATACATTGTTCAATACAAACATATCAAGATTTCAATTTATTTTCCTAAGGCCCATGCTACGTGTCCACATCACTTGATCATCAACTTTGAAAACCTGCACCACGTTAGAAAAATATATTTTTGGGTCAACAAATAAGTTGGTGAATAATTTCCTCCGTTTTATAGAAAACAGTTTTATATTTATTTCTTTTAAAAAAATATTTTTAACATGCACCTCAAGGTTAGTGTGTAAAAGGTCTCATATCATCAACGTAGTAAACATATCCATAAATCCAAATTTACCAAACAACAATACACCATCAATAACAACACAAACAAACAAAATAAATAGACTCCTGATAATAGCGTGCATTAGGCTCAAGCCCCGAGGAGCGAGTCTAATACTGTTGGCGATACTAGGCTACAACCCATGGCCGTGGGGAACCTAGTCAGCCGTGTGGATCCACTAGAATAATAGCATGCAATAGACTTGACATCAGATAACATATAGAATAATAGAATACACATAAGACGTTCACATAATAACACTTGATCATAGCATGTTAAGTAAATCGAAAAATGTAACGTGATGCACCCCAAAATTTGTAAAAGATTAAAAAGGGGAATGGAAGAAATTACTCACAGGTTGCGAAGAGACGTTCCATGAGAATTAACGCACGAACTGGAATATGTGGAATTCTAAAATAATAACCGCATTGTAAATAACAGACATACTAAACGAAAGGATAACCTAATGATTTTAGGAAATTGGGTTCTCCTATTTGAGAGCTTGGAAATATATAAAATTATATTCGTTCAACAAAGAAGTAACCAAAATACTAATTGTATATGTTTTAGAATTTATTAATATGGCAAAAATCATAGAATTGCTATTTTAATGGTTTTGAATATTTGATAATGGCAAATGATTAAATAAGTTCATCAAGTTCATCAAAAAAATTATATAGATTCAATTTAATATTCATCCTCAATTTTATTTTGAAATAATAATTTCGTAATGGGATTTATTTGTCTAAACCATTCCACCAATTATTTAGTTATATAATCAAAAAAAAAAATATAGAAAATCCATAATAATTTTACAACCATCATATAATCTGTAAAAATCAATAATATTATTTATAAAAAAATTATTTATGATAAACTTGTATATATTTTTAAAGGATTAAAACATGAGTTGTGCATATTAGATCTAAAAATTTTCAAAAAAATTAAGGAAAGTTTCTATAAAAATTACCTAGTATTTATATAATCTGAAATAATCAACAAAAATATTTATTGAATTTTGATAAGACTATTTTGTATTTTTATTTGATTTAGCTAGCGATTAAAATATATATAATTCACCAAAATTCCAATTTGATATCTAAAAATTCCCAAAATTTACACATAACATGCTAATATGATATATAACAACATTATACTTTTAATTTCATCAAAACACAAGTCTAAATCTAAAAGCCCCAATTTCTATGCATGAAGAACCCTAATTTCAACTAAAATTAAAATCGGATTAACTTGCCTTCTATCACGGAAATTGATAGAGGGCTTTCGTAGAGCACGAAAAATTAAGCAAGTTAGGCTTTGGAATCACCTGAAAATGGTAAAGAATTGAAGGTGATATCGCCACATGAAATTTGGAGCCCTAGAATGATCTTTGATCCAATTCGCGATGTACTGTTGAGGAAACGAGGAAATTTCAGTGGGGTTTTGCATGGTTCGATCAAGGGTTTCAAATGGTGTAAGCCATGTCTATCAATTTGCGAGAATGAACGAAACCCAAACGTGTTCTTAAGACTTGACAATGGTTTTCAAAAAAAAAAATGATAAAATTTCGATTTTGTCACACCCCTAATTTCCACGTGTCACCGGTGGGCCCGGTGGGGGATTCCGTGACGTAGTTGATATCATCATATGTCAAACAACACAAATTATAATGCACAGCGGAAGCAAATGAAAATAGATTTATTTCAACTATTAATTGTAATATCAAGTATCACAACCAGTCAAAATAGATCCACAGGCGGATCGAAGTAAAAAGAAAGTTATTGTTCAACAGATTACGCATCCCAAAAGCTTGCGAGACTCTACGATGCTAAGGAGAAACCAGCCTATTCCGTATAGCACCTGCACTTAATCTTTTTGGGGAAAATACGTCAGTTTGCACTGGTAAATACAATTTAACTGACTCATTTTAAAAATATTGGTTTTAAATGCACAAGGCACAAAACATTTTATAACTTGGGAATAATTAAGCAGAGTTAAACTTGTAAAAGATTTACATGTTTGTTGACCGTTTAGTCGCCCGAGTCGTGTCGGGTTTAAGGTTAAATGACACACCACATGGTATAAGTCCGCGGCGGGAAGCCAACGTTAATACCTTAAAATAATAGACATAAAACCGGGTGTACGCCTACACCCGACTGTCGAGGTTGTGGCCAAAAATGATGCCAAGGATATCCGGGACATGGTCATTAAGCTCCCAAAGGTACAAGAAACAAACAACACCAGATTTTCAAACGGGTCCCATTGGTAATACCCATCTACTAATGAGATGGAACCAACCGCCCGACCAAGCGGTATATTACATACCGTACCCCCAAGCCCGTATAGGGAAAATAAGTTAAAAGTATTTACCTGAGCAAGTATAACCACAATTTCAAAAATGCACGTGTCTTTTACTGGGCTCCTATTCTGGAACAAAGGTTATAATAACCTATTAGAATCCTAACGGGTCTTTTAACATAGCCTAAGCTTAGACCGGTTAGTTTCAAAGAGTAATTATGGTTTAATCGCGAGGAATGCGAAAACCGGGGAGGAATGTGATTTAGACCCTACAAGCTTGGATACTTGTATAATATGGGTAAACTAAATACATCCTGAATTTTGAGACTTAGATGATATGGTTTGACCCGCTTCGGCTAATATGTGTGAACTAGTCACATAAGCCGATCCGAACGCGAAAGTGCGTAACGAGTAACCATATAAGTCATATGCAAGTTTCCTGAGATTATATGCACCAAATATGTTGTAATATCAGAAAGGTATGCCCAAATATGCCCCAAATGTTTTTATATGCCAATTACGCCTCATAAGGGCATTTTAGTAATTTTACATAGGCTAAAAAAAAGGGTAAAATGGGAAATCTGAGTTTCCAACTTTAGGCTACTGTTATAATGTATATTTTTATAAAATATATCAGTAGGTTTTAGGCCTTTTATATAAAATCTTATTTTGACATATACTATGTCGTAAAAATGCCTAAAAAGGCGGTTTGGAGCCATTTCCGGGTTTTGAAAGAAATGCTGATATTTTTATATTTCCAGAAGGCTCAAAGTATGATATTTAATATAACAAATCAGTTGGAAAAAGGCTTCGGGTCAAAAGGTTATGTAAAACTCATTTTATGACCGAAAAGGGTAAAACCGGCATAAGCCGAAAGAAGCTTAGAACCTCTAGTTATGCTCAGCCTAAAAATAAATAAAAATCTTTAAAATTCCCAAAATATTATTTTATAACAGTGGGTATAAAGTTTTGGCATAAAAATTCGGGTTTAGATAGGCTATGCGTTAATTACGCTAATAATTTACTAAGAAAGCCTCTATTTACGCTAATAAGCATAACTCTTAATCTAGACCTCAAATTGATGTCAAATTTTGGGGACAACTTTATATTTCAGTAACTAAGGTGTCTACCCTTTTACATTTTCAAAAATTATGATTCTTGGACATTCGGGCATAATGGTCAACATATGGGCTTTTAGCGGAAACATGCATACGAACTAAATATCTAATGAACCATATTGTGTAATCACAGGAGGATATACTAACATGTTAATAGGTCCAAAAGAAGCTCTAAGGCAGATTCAAACTTGCCTAAAACGGGTCAGAACTGAAAGTCAAAGCGAAAGTCAAACTATGCGACTTTCGGTTCCGAACCGGGTCTAAACAGAAAATTGTCGAGTTGAACATGTTGGAACATGTTCTTACACTTATTACCAAGTTATATAAATTTTCAAACAGGTTACATACAACCTACATTGCTAATTATGCGTTAATTCAAAGATAAGCATTCTGTTGACTTTTTCTAATTAGCTTTGACTCGACAATTAACATGCTTAGAGTGGGAATCTGGAAATACCCTTTTAAAGGTTTGTTACCCACTTAATTACCTTCCTAAAGGTACTTTTAATTCGTGATTAGACAAAGTACATTATGCTTAATCACGAAGTCAAACCTTAATTACGACGGTTTGACTTTTGCTTAATTAACTAAGCTAGAAAGGATTAAAGAGGGTTAAGGACACTTACAAGAGTCCTAAGATGGATTAGAGAGCCTAAGAATTTGACTTGGTGACCAGAGGAGCTCCAGAAAATGTTTAGCCAAGGTTCCAAGATGAGCAAGTTCAAATGATCAAACTCAAGCTCTATTTATAGTGAACCCAAGACTCTTGGATCAAGCCAAGTAAGTCTAATGTTGATACAAGATCATTACATTTGTCCCTAAGGGTCTAAAAACAGCCTATGCAGCCCATAGAAACCAAAATTTACGATTTAAGTCGGTTACAAGCAATGGACAGGCAGCTGTCCAAAACATACTGCCAGCGACGGTCTTACGGACCGTAAGCTTGAGGCCTTACGGTCCGTAAGACCTCTTGCGGACCGTATGCTACATGCCTTGCGGTCCGTAACCAACTTTACTGAAACATAGTTCAGGTGCCTTCTTTACGGACCGTAAGTCTAGGGCTTCGCGGTCCGTAACCGTTCATGCGGAACAGAATCTATATACCCTGCTTACGGACCGTAAGCCAAGGGCCTTGCGGTCCGTAAGCGATGACCAGAAGACAAAAATTTTGCAACTTTAAAGTCTTGACCATGCATTTACAAAACCGAAACATGCCTATCTTTTGCAGCTTGTGGGACCATCTGACCAACCTTTGCATGAGGAGAAGACTCTTACATGTCCCCTATTTCATTTATTCACAAAGGTCTTGACAAAATGACGGATATTTCAAAGGAATGGGTCTTGAAGTTTTTATAGAAGTTGGCCATTATATAACTAATGTTAATCACAAGGATCTTATTAAATTTAGGAGTAGTAACAACCTTCATTTCCATAGTCCTTAATAAAGATGAACTTTATTTATTGAGAACAACCGGTTATTGTACGAGATAATCATAAACTGATTTAAGGATCTTGGGATTTATAAAATGTCGGGTCGCTCAGAGGTGATTTAATAACATGTCGCCCTTGGGTCGTTCAGCGGTAATTAAAATACATGACGCCCCTTTTTAAATAAGTCCTACCACCTATCTCTTTATTAAATCCGGTTTCTCTGACACGTCTGTCACAGAGGACACGTGTCTTTATTTAATTGGATAGGAATTTTCGAGGTGTCACATCCTCACCCCCTTAAAAGAAATCTCGACCTCGAGATTTTTATTGAAATAACTGAGGGTATTTCTCCTTCATCGTGGACTCTAACTCCCACGTATAATCAGGACCTCTGCGGCCCTCCCATTTGACCTTGACAATGGGCACATGCTTCCTCCGAAGCTTCTTTACCTGTCGGTCTTCAATCGACACAGGTTTTTCTATAAACTTCAAGTTTTCATCAATATGCACATCTGTATGCGGGATGACTAGCGATTCGTCAGCCAGACATTTCTTCAAATTGCAGATGTGAAACACATTGTGAATACCACTAAGCTCTTCTGGTAAGTTTAACTTATAAGCCACTGATCCTACACATTCGATGATTTCGAATGGTCCAATGTATCTTGGGCTCAACTTACCTTTCTTGCCAAATCTCATTACCCCTTTCCAAGGAGACACTTTAAGAAAACTTTATCGCCAACCTCGAATTTGAGGGACTTCCGCTTACCATCGGCATAGCTTTTCTGCCTATCACGGGCAGCTTTTAGGTGCTCAGTGATTTGGGCAACTTTGTCAGTCGTCTCCAGGACTAACTCAGGTCCTGATACTTGAACATCTCCGACCTCGGCCCAGCAAATGGCGTTCTGCATTTCCTACCATATAGGGCTTCAAAAGGCGCAGCCTTAATGCTGGAGTGGTAGCTATTATTGTATGAGAAATCTATTAGAGGCAGGTGTCTATCCCAACTTCCTCCTAGGTCTATCACACATGCACGAAGCATGTCCTCTAGGGTTTGAATAGTACGCTCACTTTGCCCATCCGTCTGAGGATGATAAGCCGTACTAAAATTTAGCTGCGACCCTAGAGACTTTTGGAAACTTTTCCAGAAGTGAGATGTATATCTGGTATCTCGATCAGAGATGATGGATACCGGTACGCCATGCAGAGCTACTATCTTATCCATATATAATCGGGCTAACATGTCAGAACTGAAAGTTTCTCTAATGGGTAGGAAATGAGCTGACTTAGTCAGTCGATCCACTATCACCCAAATGGTATCATTTCCCTTTGGTGTTTTAGGCAACTTGGTTATAAAATCCATCGTTACCATCTCCCATTTCCAGGTGGGAATCTCAGGTTGTTGCAGCAAACCTGACGGTTTCTGATGCTCAGCTTTAACTTGAGCGCACGTCAGACATTTAGCCACATGGGTGGCTATAGACTTCTTCAAGCCTATCCACCAATAATTTGCCTTCACATCCTGGTACATCTTATCCGCTCCAGGATGGACGAAATATTTAGAATTGTGGGCTTCCTTAAGGATGACGTCACGAAGACCTCCATAAATAGGAACCCATATTCTTCCATTCAATCTCAAGATTCCGTCCTTGCCATAGGATAACTGTTCTTCAGTCACTCCTAGGTTCTCATTGGGGTAATTAGCTTCTAGCACTGCTTCCTTCTGTGCAGCTAACAACCTTTCATGCAGACCATTCCTGACCTCAATGCTTTTGGCGTTGATTCGGATTGGCTTTATCCTTTCTTTTCTACTGAGGGCATCTGCGACTACATTGGCCTTGCCTGGATGGTATCTTATTTCACAATCATAGTCATTTAGAGTTTCCATCCATCGTCGCTGCCTCATATTCAATTCTTTCTGGTTGAACAGGTGTTGCAGGCTTTTGTGATCAGAGTAGATCACACACTTCGTGCCATACAGGTAGTGCCTCCACAACTTTAGTGCAAATACAACAGCACCCAATTCTAAATCATGAGTGGTGTAATTTTTCTCATGCACTTTCAATTGTCGTGACGCGTAGGCGATGACCTTGCCTTTTTGCATTAACACACAACCCATCCCGGTGTGTGATGCATCACAATAGACTACAAATTCATCAATACCATCAGGTAACGTCAACACAGGAGCGTTACTTAATTTCTGCTTCAAAGTATCGAATGACTCTTGCTGCTTAGGCCCCCAATTGAATTTACTATTCTTGCGAGTCAGCAAAGTTAGGGGTGCTGCAATTCTTGAGAAATTCTCGATGAATCTCCTGTAGTATCCAGCTAAACCTAGGAAACTGCGAATTTTCGTAGGTGTCTTTGGTTCTTGCCAATTCATGACGGCTTCAACTTTAGCGGGATCCACTTGAATACCACGCTCACTGACCACGTGTCCAAGAAATTGGACTTCTCTCAACCAAAACTCACATTTGGAAAACTTGGCATACAGCTTTTCTTGGTGAAGCAGCTTTAGAATACTGCGGAGGTGTTTCTCGTGATCAGCTTTACTCTTGGAATAAATGAGAATGTCGTCAATGAAGACTATGACGAATTTATCCAAGTAAGGTTTGCAAACGCGATTCATGAGATCCATGAATGCGGCAGGTGCGTTTGTGAGCCCGAAAGGCATCACTAGGAACTCGTAGTGGCCATAACGAGTCCTAAACGCAGTCTTATGAACGTCTTCTTCTTTGACCTTCAACTGATGATATCCTGACCTCAGATCTATCTTGGAGAAGTAGCTTGCCCCTTGAAGTTGATCGAATAGATCGTCGATCCTGGGTAGAGGATACCTGTTTTTAATGGTAACCTTGTTGAGTTCTCGATAGTCGATACATAGACGCATCGAACCATCTTTCTTCTTGACAAATAGAATTGGTGCTCCCCAAGGAGATGAACTAGGTCTAATGAAACCTTTAGCCAATAATTCATCTAACTGTGTTCTCAATTCCTTCATCTCCGTTGGCGCTAATCTATACGGTGCCCTAGCAATCGGTGCGGCTCCAGGAATAATATCGATTCTAAACTCCACTTGTCGGTCTGGTGGCAAACCAGGCAGTTCTTCTGGAAATACTTCAGGGTATTCAGATATAACGGGGATATCTTCAATCTTCGGCTTTTGTTCATCAATGGTTACCTGTGCCATATAGATGACACAGCCATTCTTCAAACATTGGGATGCCTTGAGCATAGACAACTGCTTAGGCAATCCATGACGAGTATCTCCCTGAATGGTGAGTGATTCACCAGATGGAGTCTTGATTATTACTTGCCTTCTACTGCATACAATCTGGGCTTGGTTATGCGATAACCAATCCATACCCAATACTACATCGAAACCAGCTAACTTGAAGGGTAGCAAGGATAGAGGAAAAGAGTGGTTCCTAATGGATATAGCACATCCATCTAACACAGTCGAGACTGTTTCTAAGGTACCATCTGCTAACTCTACCTCATACTTAGCACTAAGGGTTTTAACAGGCAATCTTAACAGCTCACAGAATTTACTATCCACAAAAGATTTATCCGCGCCCGAATCAAATAATACTCTTGCGAAAACGTCATTAATGAGAAACGTACCAGTTATGACGTTGTCGTTCTGGATGGCTTCTTGGACATTCATTTGAAAGACCCTAGCGTTGGTCTTCTTTCCTTCTTCAGCCTTCTTGGCGTTCTTTGGGCAGTTAGTCTTGATATGCCCCTTCTCATTGCAATTAAAACAAGTTGCATCCTTTAACTTCTTGCATTCAAGAGTCCTATGCTCAGAGGACTTGCATATCCCACACTTTTTGGACTGGGACCCCTGTTCAAACCTGCACCTCCCAAAATGGTGCTTTTGACAGGTTTTGCACTTGGGCCTATCGCCCGATCGATTCTCATTCTTCCTGGCCTCGGAGCCCTTCTTACCATCACGGTTTCCCCTATGCCTCTTGCTTGATCTGTGAGAGTTATCATCTTCCCGTTTCCTTTTGTCAGATTCCGAACTTTTTAGAGCCCTCTGTCTTGCTGCATCTTGGGTGAGTGACAGAGATAAGTCGGTGACAGATCGAAACGTAACTGGTCGCGAGGCCTTCACACTGGCCTTGATTTCAGGGGCCAAACCCCCAATAAAACGCGCGATCCTTTTTGGTTCAGGGGTTACCAGGTAAGGTACTAATCTGGATAAGGTGTTAAAACTGGTGAGGTATGCTTGACAATCAAGGTTCTTCATAACCAAGGATAGGAATTCAGATTCAATACGCTCAACCTCATGTTGAGGGCAGTAGTTTTCCTTGATAAGAGCAACAAACTGCTCCCATGACATACTATACAAGGTAGCTTTCCCAGATGCCTGGATCAATGCTCCCCACCAAGCCAACGCCTCACCTTTGAAGGATTGTGATGCAAACTTCACCATGTCCCTCTCAGCACATCCACTAATGTCTACCACCGTCTCAATCTCATCGAGCCATGTCATACAATCAACTGCCCCTTTCTCCCCTGTAAACTCTCGAGGTTTACATGATACAAAATACTTATACGTGCAGCCTTTAGCACGTGGGGTTTCATCAACCACAAGCTTTTTAGGGTGAACACTGTTTTCATTGGAGGAATGACGATCCTCATCTTTCTTAGGTTTGGGAGAAGCAGGTGGCGGCTTGTTGCGAACCTCAGAATGGTTATTTGGCTTAGCATGAGGTGCAGACAGGGTTCTACTGTGGGTTTCACTGAATTCACTATACTGTCGCGCTAAGGCTTTGTCAACTGCTTCATTTACAATTGCTTTTAATTCGGCACTGGTTACTAGAAACTTTACATCATCACGGTTCTCAACCGGATGGCTATTGGCTTCCTCTGATCTAGTCATGTAGCTTCAACACTACATATAATTAATAGACAAGGTTTTACTTAAAGGCTCTTTTATAGTATTTTATGTTCTATTAACCAAGGTTTTAAATTGCCATTTTAGGTTAATTTATTGAAACATTAGGATGTTATTATCCTACAATGCTTTAATCATTAGCACATAGGCCTAGTCACAAGGACAATAAAGATATTTCAATAACCAAGATTTTCCAATATCTAGGTGTTTTAGGTCGAATCATAGTTCTATACCATTAATTAACAGGGAGTCATGAGCTACCACTGTCCTTAGTCACGGAGGACATTTAATTATTGCCCGCAGGCACTTCACTTTCAAAGAAGTGGTTAATTAATTTAAGGGAATTTTAAAATTAACCCAAATATACATGGCCTGTGTGACTTTACTGATTCACAGTTTGCCAAGAGCTTTAACATACTAGATGTTAATAATTTGGAATCTATTATGTGGGTTATACCATCTTGGCCAGGTTTTAATAACACAAGGGCTAGGTTTTACCTCTAAGATTCTTTTAATAATTAACGCAGAACAGTCCTAAATTGAGATGTTAATTATGGATCTTAACCTAATTATGGAACTACCATCTTGGCTTTGTTTTACAAAGCTAGGTCTTGGTTCACTTTAGATTTTACCAATTAATTATAATGGCAGATCCTTTTTAAATATTTCATTTATTTTCATAATTTATGCATGCAATAATTAAAGAAACTTAATTAAAACATCTCACACATAGTTTTAAGACAGTACTACAATTGCCCAAACGGGACTTCTACTAAAATAAATGAAAATGCCCACGCAGGGGCGGGAAACAAGAACAGACCCACGCAGGGGTTAACTAACCAAACTTGCTCACGCAGGAGCGGAATACAAACCACAGGCTCACGCAGGAGCTGAATACAGGAATAACAAGTCCACGCAGGGACTGAATTACAACACAAATAAGTAACAAGGGTTTTCAATGACCCCTCCTCTTCGATTTCCCCTTAAGCAAATCTGACAGCCCCTTGAAAAATCCTTGCCGCTCTTTGCGGTCTTCACGAACTTCTTGTTCAACTTGGCTCAGCCTCTCAAGGACTTCCTGTTGAATCGGTGGCTGAGGCGGCTGATACACCGGCGGAGGAGGTGGCTGATGCTGGTACCCATAAGTCGGGTAACCAGTAGTCCATGGCCCTCCATATGGTCCTTCAGGATGAAGAGCATTGTAATCCCGAGCTACTAGGTATGGATCTACCTCTGCATAACCGTAGTTGTATTTGTAGTGGGTGTGTGCCGGCTGCTCAAATGGGTTGTACGCCGCTGACCCAGCATATGCAGGAATCGGGTTATCGAAACCCAGAGGTGGTACCACAGGTACTGAGTTGACATCTGGTATGGGGCTTGACGGACCACCATCATAGGGGTCTTCTTCCTCCTGAAGTGGGGGATAATGGCTGCCACTAGATGGCTGGGGAGTAGCAATCCGAACTCCACCTCGCACGGACATCCGTGCATTAGACCTTCTTCGCCTTGGTGGCTCCGGAGGCGGCTGCTGCGGCTCTACTGGCGGTGGCGGCGGTGGCGTGACTGCCACAAATTGATGACCCACTGAAGGATCCTGTTGCTGCTCATGATGCGAGTGTTCAGACGGTGTGAAGTACCAGTCAATGTTTCGGAACCTTTCCTCGTAGCTGTCTGGACCACGATATGGCGATCCATGAAATGATGACCCATCTGATATCTCGATGGGATGGTTCGGCGTTCCTGATGCTGGCTCCACGGGGTCAGTATCCTCATCCATGTCGTTCTCCTCTGGAAAGTGGTCTCCCGGTCTGAGTGGGTTAAAACCCATGGGTTCAGGCAAAAGGTTAGCCGGGTTAAACCGGCTTTGGAAGACGGGTGTTGGGCTGCCAAAGGAATGGTGAGAATTGGATCTTTGGAGAGGTATGAAAGCTGGAGGCTGGTTATTGGGTTCGTTTTCAGAATTGGGCCCAAATGAATGTTGGTACAAAGGAGAGGAGCTAAGGGATACTGATCGCCTTCCTGGTTCGACATAGAGTCTCCAGGGCTCTTGCGGGCTGGTGCTCATAGTAATGGATGGGGTTCGCCGGTGCGAAGGCCCGGCTTCGTGATCATGACCTGTCACGGGTCCTTTGCCTCTACCTCGAAGGAATCTGGGTGGCATGATGACCTGCATACAATATTTAGATAACCACAACAATATAGTTATAAAAGACTCAAAAATAAAACAAAGCAGAGTTGTCCTATGTTCAATGTCTAGACTTGGAACTCGAAGAATTGTGCAAATTTGTGCACTGAGATTAAACACAAAAAAAGGCTAGTGTTTAATTCACTCAGTGTTGGCTCTGATACCAACCTGTCACACCCCTAATTTCCACGTGTCACCGGTGGGCCCGGTGGGGGATTCCGTGACGTAGTTGATATCATCATATGTCAAACAACACAAATTATAATGCACAGCGGAAGCAAATGAAAATAGATTTATTTCAACTATTAATTGTAATATCAAGTATCACAACCAGTCAAAATAGATCCACAGGCGGATCGAAGTAAAAAGAAAGTTATTGTTCAACAGATTACGCATCCCAAAAGCTTGCGAGACTCTACGATGCTAAGGAGAAACCAGCCTATTCCGTATAGCACCTGCACTTAATCTTTTTGGGGAAAATACGTCAGTTTGCACTGGTAAATACAATTTAACTGACTCATTTTAAAAATATTGGTTTTAAATGCACAAGGCACAAAACATTTTATAACTTGGGAATAATTAAGCAGAGTTAAACTTGTAAAAGATTTACATGTTTGTTGACCGTTTAGTCGCCCGAGTCGTGTCGGGTTTAAGGTTAAATGACACACCACATGGTATAAGTCCGCGGCGGGAAGCCAACGTTAATACCTTAAAATAATAGACATAAAACCGGGTGTACGCCTACACCCGACTGTCGAGGTTGTGGCCAAAAATGATGCCAAGGATATCCGGGACATGGTCATTAAGCTCCCAAAGGTACAAGAAACAAACAACACCAGATTTTCAAACGGGTCCCATTGGTAATACCCATCTACTAATGAGATGGAACCAACCGCCCGACCAAGCGGTATATTACATACCGTACCCCCAAGCCCGTATAGGGAAAATAAGTTAAAAGTATTTACCTGAGCAAGTATAACCACAATTTCAAAAATGCACGTGTCTTTTACTGGGCTCCTATTCTGGAACGAAGGTTATAATAACCTATTAGAATCCTAACGGGTCTTTTAACATAGCCTAAGCTTAGACCGGTTAGTTTCAAAGAGTAATTATGGTTTAATCGCGAGGAATGCGAAAACCGGGGAGGAATGTGATTTAGACCCTACAAGCTTGGATACTTGTATAATATGGGTAAACTAAATACATCCTGAATTTTGAGACTTAGATGATATGGTTTGACCCGCTTCGGCTAATATGTGTGAACTAGTCACATAAGCCGATCCGAACGCGAAAGTGCGTAACGAGTAACCATATAAGTCATATGCAAGTTTCCTGAGATTATATGCACCAAATATGTTGTAATATCAGAAAGGTATGCCCAAATATGCCCCAAATGTTTTTATATGCCAATTACGCCTCATAAGGGCATTTTAGTAATTTTACATAGGCTAAAAAAAAAGGGTAAAATGGGAAATCTGAGTTTCCAACTTTAGGCTACTGTTATAATGTATATTTTTATAAAATATATCAGTAGGTTTTAGGCCTTTTATATAAAATCTTATTTTGACATATACTATGTCGTAAAAATGCCTAAAAAGGCGGTTTGGAGCCATTTCCGGGTTTTGAAAGAAATGCTGATATTTTTATATTTCCAGAAGGCTCAAAGTATGATATTTAATATAACAAATCAGTTGGAAAAA